>NW_027187378.1:25239979-25280086 GCF_028583685.1 Petaurus breviceps papuanus | reverse complement strand
AGAGAGAGAGAGAGAGAGAGAGAGAGAGAGAGAGAGAGAGAGAGAGAAAGTATTGCATTGTGATTAGTAAAGGATGTGTTTAATACTTCTGGTTTTTTGCATTTGTGAGGTTTTATGCCCAAATACATGGTCAATTTTTAAAGGTGTAATACATAAACTATAAAATGTATGTTTCTTTCTATTTTCATTCAATAATCACCAGCTATATATTATATCTAACTTTTATAAAGCTATATTTATGTCATTAATGTTTTTCTTGTGGTCTTTTTTGTTAGATTTGTCTAGATTTGAAAAGTCTACATTCAGAGTTTTTTCACAGTCATAGCTTAACTACCTATTTCTCCTTGTAAAACATTCAACTTTTCCTTCAAATTTTTAGTTTCAGTCATTCAGTGTGTATATATGTCTATGTCTATACATAGCCATAGACACACATACATACCTATATTTTAGGTATTGATGTTAATTCATTATCTCTGGCACCTTGCAGGACAAAATAATTTCCCTCTTTATCTCATTTAATCAACTCTTTTTTTTGCTTTTGTTTTTGTCTATAATCATGATTGCCACCTCTGTTTTTAAAAATTGAAGAGGAATAAGGTGAAAGAAGACTAAAAAGGTACCCTATATTAATTTCTATTTTATTATTATCATTATTTCTTATAGAACAATATTATTTCATGGACAGGATATGCAGGAGTTAGCTTGAATGGATTCATGAGAGGTAATTGTTATGCAAGTATTTTTATCTCAGAAATTGGCAAATTTTACAAGTCAGGGCTTGATTTATTGTCTTGTTGACGGATTAGACTTAGGAAAGTGATAGAGGAAATATTAATAATGCAGAGTAATCTTCAAAGTATACAATTTCAAAATATACAAAGCATACCTTTTTTTTTTGGCGAATCAGTTATTAAACATTTACTAGCCCACCACTGATTACATTCATGTACCACATTTTGTTTAACCATTTCCAAATTGATGGGTATCTTCTTTGTTTCTAGTTCTTTACCACCAAATGTTCTGCTATAAATATTTTCTTGTATATGTGGACTTTCTTCTTTTTAATAACTTCCTTGAGAGTATATGCCTAGTAGTGGAATCTCTAGATCAAAGGATATGAACATTTTAGCCACTTTAACTTACATAATTACACATTATTTTCCAAAATGATTGTACTGATTCACAGTTCCACCAACAATACACCAATGTGTCTGTGTTCCCCAAACCCATGCTTCCCTGAGCATTCTCATCTTTTGACATGCTTACTGGTTTTTAGATATTTTTCTTTTATTAGTGATTTGGAGCTTTCTTTCACAATTTAATAGTTTCCAATATTTTTTTTGAGAATTGCTTATTGATATCCTTTATTGTCTTATTTATTGGGGAATGGCTTTTGTTTGTGTGTATGTGTGTACATGTGGGCATGTATGTATGTGTGTATGTGTATTAGTTTTCTACAAATAACTTGGACACCAAAGCTTTATCTGAGAAATTCTAAACAATATTTTTTTTCTCCATTCAACTGTTTCCCTTCTTATCCTAGGAGCTTTAAATTTGTGCAGAAGCTTATCAGTTTTATATAACCAAAATTATCTACTTTATCTTTTTGTTATTGCCTGTATCTCTTATTTGGTAAAGAATATATCCCCCTAAATATAGCTTTGAAAAGTATATAATTGATTTCTCTTTTAATCTGTTTGTAGTTTGATTGTTAATATTAAGATCACATATCCATTTTGAATTTTTTTATGTAATATGACTTAAGAAGTTGGTCTAAGGCTACTTTCTGACAGACTACAGTCCAGTTTTCTTTGTAGTTTTTGTTAAATAGGTAGTTCTTTCCTAAGTATTTTATGTGTTTAGCTTTATTGAATACTAGGTTACTGAGTGCCATTTTTTTCTTTATCTCCTTTGTCTAGTCTGTTCCATTCATTTACATCTCTACATTTGATCATCAAATGGCTTTTATGGATTTTTCTTTGTCAAATATAGCTGAATATATTTCCACAAAAGTTAACTACATTTGAGCAATTTGAAAGGGGTAACTAATGAGTGTTTACGTCCTAAAGCAGGAAGTGGCAATTGTCTTTTCAGAACTTGAGAAGAGGTGAAGTTTTGTGTTATTTTGTTTGATTTAAAAGAGTAAAAAAAAAAAAGGCAGGGGGAAAGAATGCACTAGGGGAGAAAAGAGGAAGAGGGAGGAATTTGCTATGTCACATAAGGGGAATATACTAGAAAAATAATGTATAAACAAAAATGGAGGCAGGGTGGGAGGAATGGGTATCTCATGAACCTCATTCTTTTCTGAACCAGAAGGAAGGTTGAAAACATACTCATATACACACGGAGTTCAGTGGAGAAATCAACAAGGAAATAAATAGACAAGGAGAGGGAAGAGGGGAAATTTAAGAGAAGAGAATCAGGTAAGGGAAGGTCACAATGGAAACAAATTGGAAGGAAGGAAGAAAGTAAACAAATATTTATTAAACATCTACTGCGTGCAAGGCACTATGCTAAAAATACTTTTATACAGTTACATGTTGCAGTGAATAGAGTACCGACCCTGGAGTCAGGAGGACCTGAGTTCAAATCCAGCCTCAGACACCTGACATACACAAAAATCTAGCCGTGTGACTTTGGGCAAGTCATTTAACCTCAATTGCCCTCCAAAAACAAACAAAAAAACCCACAAAAACAAAAAAATTCCCATTTAATTTCTTATGCTGACCTATGCTATATCAAAACCATAATGGGCAAAGTCATGACATGGAAGGCATAACTGTACATGCATTGTGCTAGATACAGAGGTTACAAAAATGAAATGTCATCAACAGTTACTACTATCAAGGAGTTTACAGTCTATTGTGATTAACACTTAGACACAAATCATTACAATACAAGTGCTTTAGTTCTAAACAATTGGGAGCCATTGAAGTTTTTTGAGCAGGAGAGTGATACAGTCTATGGCAAAATGACTTTGGTAATAGCAACTTTGTGTAATGATCAACTGTGATAGACTTAGCTCTTTTCAGCAATACAATGATCTAAGATAATTCCAAAAGACTCATGATGGAAAATGCTATCCACATCCAAAGAAAGAACTATGGAGTCTGAATTCAGACTGAAGCATACTATTTTCACTTTTTTTTAATGGTTTTTTCCTTTCGTTCTGTTTCTTCTTTCACAACATTACTAATGAGGAAATATGTTTAACATGATCACACATATATAACTTATATCAGATTGCTTGCCATCTTGGGGAGGGGGGAAGGGAAAGGAAGGAGGGAGAAAAATTCAGAATTCAAAATCTTATAAATTATAAAATTTTATAATCTTATAAAGTGAATGTTGAAAACTATCTTTACATGTAATTGGAAAAAAATAAAATTCTATTTGAAGGGGGAAAAAAAGATGACTTCGGCAGTTATCCAGAAAAAGGATTGGAGAAGAGACAATGGAAGCAAGGAAGACCAGTGTGGAGACTATCACAATAGTCCACATCATAGGTAAGGAGAGTCTAAACTAGGATGGTAACAGTGTGAGTGGGCAGAAACGTGGTGGAAACTGGAAGAGAATTCCATAACATCTGTTAAGGACTGTTAGTTCCACAATAGAACCTGACAACTCATTGGATGTAGGATTGGGGGTGTGGGTGGGAGGTGAAGGAGAAGTAAATGTCAAAGATGCCTGGGAGGTGACTGGGAGAATGGTAGCACTATTCATAGAATTTAGAGAAGTTTGGAGGAGAGATTTTGGAGGGATGATCATGAGTTTAGGTTTGGACTTGGTAAATTTGAAGCTGTCTCCCAGTCTGATGGGGATTTATTTTTAGTAGGCAGTAGGGAATGGAGATTTAGAGCTCATAGAAGACCTTAGGACTGGAAATAGAAATTTCAAAACTCTCTGCATAGGGTTGAATATGATGAGGGGACTAGTCGAATCTGAAGGCCTCTTCTCAAGGCTTTGCCGCATGACCTTTAGATACTCTGGACTTCTACAATAGCCAGGCTTCCTCCCTGCCTCATGGGGCTGTTGGGAAGAAAGTGCTTTGTAAACCTGAAAGTATTATAGAAATATGAATTGTTACTACTATTAAGTAGGACCATGGGAATTGATGAGATGGACAAGGGAGAGTAGAGAGGGAGAAGTGAGCCAATGACAGATTCTTGGGAAAGATGGCCACCGCTAGGGAAACGAAAGGAAAAAGAGGAGCCAGCTAAAGACCAAGAACAAAGTCAGAAAAGTAATTAGAACCACATTGATAAGATTTTGAGCCAGAAGGGTCCTCAAAGGTCATCTAATACTATACCAGCAGCTCACAGATGAGGAAACAAAGGCCCAGAGAAGTGAGCGTCCTGCTGAAGGTCACACAGCTGGTGTCACAACCAAGTCCTCAGACTCCAAATGTGGTATACTTCCCACTCTACCATGGCTACCTCTCACCTGGGTATTTGTCACTGAAACCAAGAGATGAGAGGGAGCAGAATTGGGCAGTGGAAAGATTTCTGCCTTTGGAGTCAGAGGGCCTTGGTTCACATCTTGACTATAGTACTTACTAACTGTGTGACTTTGAATGAGTCATTTAGTCACTTCGTTCCTTCATCTGTAAAATGAGGGGGATTAAAGCCAGCCTCAGTGGGTTTTTTCAGCTCCAAGTCACAAGGAGAAGGGGGTCAACTCAACTCTGTTGTGTTCTCTAGAGAGTTCTGATTTAGAACTCCTGGTTTAAGAAATGAGATACATGATTAGATTTACTTTGCTCCTAAGGCCCTAAAGGGCATCTGGTGAGTTAGGTTTCACTTTACTAGAAACCTCAGATTTCAAATTTAAAGGACATCAGGCTTTAGATAAATATGAATAGGAAACAAAAATGGGTCATCATCACCTATTACAGTGTTTACACAGGCAAAGGGAAACTAAAACTACAATTCAAGATTAACTTCAATTTTATCACATTGGGAAGGAAAGGAGGGCAGGAAATAATCATTTATTAAATGCTTACTATATGCCAAGTACTGTGTTAAGCCCTTGACAAATATTATCTCATTCGATGACTAGAAAGAAGAAAAATAGATCAGTTTTTAGAACTGCTCAGAGTTGCTTTGTTTGTTGTCCTTCGTTCCTGAAGGGGACTAAAATAATACCACTATTTTGGGGTCAAGGTACAGTGTGTCCAGCTGTGGCTGATCAGACTAATACAAGCTTGGAAGGCTCCACCACAGATCAGACGGGTGGGGAAGACTGCCTAGGATTAAGTGGCTTAAGTGGTCAAACTACAGGTTGATTTTATTTTCTGCACCCACAGCAGCTCTGTGGTGCAATGGATAGAGTACTATACCTGCAGTCAGAAAACTCAAGTTCAAATCTGGCTTCAGGCATTTGCTAATTGTGTGACCCTGGGTGAGTCATTTCACACCATGTCTGCTTCACTTTCCTCAGTTGTGAAATGGGAATCATAGTAACACCTACCTCATAGGGTTGTTATGAGAATCAAATGAGATAATCATAAAGCACTTATCAAAGTGCCTAGAACAGTAGGTGTTTAATAAATACTTGCTTGCTTTTTTTCCTTCCTCCAAAGCTATCCTGACTGCAAGACTACTTTGCATTTATGCATATTATATAAAATCAATTCTAGCTTCATCTTCAAAATCCCCTGATAATGCTCAATACAAGATCCTGGGAATTTTTTGGCCCAAACTTCTTATTTTACAGAGGGAAATTCTGAGGCCTAGAGAGCAAATTGATTTGCCCTTAGTCACACAGCTAAGTCAGGGCAATGCCTGCTCTAGAAACCAGGTCTCTTGATAATGAATCCAGTGTTCCTTCTACTAAATCACTCATTTGGACTATTATTGTGCACAAGGTTGGAAGAAGGTAACAGTCACAGAAGAGAAGGTTCTCAATCTGGTGATGCATTTCCTTCTGGGGGGTCCCACCACCTTCAGGGGTCCAAATGCCGCTGTATCTAGCTACTGGTAAAGACTAGGGGACAACAATCTGTCTTCACTCTAGATTTCACAGTGAGGATACAGCCCAATCCCAGAAACATTTATTAAACAACTACTATATGCAAGTTACTGTTTGCTGGGACATGTGCTGGGAATGCAAAAATAAAGATCAAAAGTAGTTGCTACCCTCAGTCACTTACAGGCTACTGGGGGAGAGATGAAACATGTAAACAGATAATAGCTTGAAAAAGGAAAGATCACTAAGAGAAATGAACTAGGGCTTCCTGTACGAGACATCACCTCAGATGGGACTTGAAAGAGGCTGGGGATCGAGTCAGCTAACCTACTCTGAAAAGTATAAAGTCAGGCACGTGTAAGGGTAACCAGGCTTCTGACCAAGCCTGGGATGCTTAGCGTCTGGGCTGCATTTGCAGAGGAAGATGTGACTTGTTCATCCTTCTTTCGAATATAACCAATGACATCATGGAATGATGTCTTGACTTGTGCATGAAATGGATTTAAGTGAGGGAGAGCTGCTCAAAATCATCAATCTCACTTCTTTTTCAGGTCATCAAAATCTGGTGGCAAGACAAAGTAAAGACAACTGAAAATGGCCTGGGATGCAGTGGATGACCTTTGGCACCTTTGATGGCTGACCAAATTCTAAGAGCTCCACAGTGCCTGCTTCAGCCACCCTGCTGGCCATTGGAATGATTGTATTCATCCACCCATGCTGTAGGGGGAAGCCTTCACATGATGGGGTAGACATCCCCCCAAGATATGCCTACTACTACTAATGGGAGAAAAGAAGGCTGAAGTGATGCTGCAGACCATCAGGAGAGGCTATGTAGGTACCAGAGCTTCTTGGGAGAAAGAATTTGGTGGTGTCATATACTCTTCAGTTGAAAAAGACTCCAAGCATGTGGAGAAACTGGTTCCTCAATGTGTCCCTAAATCCTATCTTGCCTCTCTAGAGACTCCGGAGAGAGACTTTCCCCTGTGGTGAGATCAAGATCTCTCTATTGGTTGAGCTGTGATCTTATATAACTCATTTACTCTTATATATTTTTTGGTATATTCTGAGCTGTACAGTTTCTCCAGTTTCTGTTTGCTTGGATAATAGTATTAATTAATAATAGCTAGAGTTTAAATCATAATTTAAGGTTTGAAAAGTGCTTTACTGATGTTATATCATTTGATTCTCACAAAACTCTGGTAGGTGCTTTGATTATTCCTATTTTACTTAGAAAATTTGACTGAGAGAGGTCAAATGACTTGCCCAGTGCAATACAGAGAGTGAATGTCTGAACTAGGATTCAAACTCAGGTCTTGACTTCAAATCTAGTATGCTATCCACTGTGCCACCTAGCTTCCATAAACTGATTTATTTGTTATTCACTATGTGTATTGGTCTTTTGTGTAACCAGCATTTGGTGGGAAGGAGCTAAGGCAACAGGTATAGATTTAGCACTACCCTTTCCCTTAAGAGTGACCAGGGAAGCAACTTTTTCTTCTCAACTCACTCTGCGAGTTATTCTCCTAAACCAACATTATTTAGGGGGGCAGAGATGTATAATTCTAGCCTAGTGCCCCTCTTGAAAACTGGAAAAAAAAAAGAGTATTCAACTCCTGGGACTTGCCTCCTCACCTCTCTCTTAGTGTTTTAGCACTGGCCCCATGCTCTTCTCCTCTCCTCGAAGATTGGACAGACTTCAGATCATATCTCTCCATGCCTCTTAGCACCATATCTATATCTTAAGACAGCCCACATCGACATGCATATCTTATATGGGCTCCAGGACATCCTACATAAGCTATTATGATAATTTATTTGTCCCAAATTTTTTTTCCTTTTTTTGGGGGGGAGGGGGGCAAGTGACTTACCAAAGTCACATGGCTAAGTATATGAGGTTGAATTTGAACTCAAGTCCTCCTGACTTCAGGGCCAGTGCTCTATTCACTGCGCCACCTAGCTGCCCTGTTTGTCCCAAATTCTTAAAGGTTCTGCTAGAAAAACACAGGTCAGGTCTTGCCAAGCTGGAAAGATTTCAAGTCTAGTCCCCATAACAGTCTGTCTTCTGAGGACCAGCCCAGTCAGAGTCAGGGAAGGCCAAAGTCATATGGTGAGCCAGGAGGGGTGCCTTTTTGTCAGTAGCTCCTGAAGAGCATAAGATAAGATGTGAAGGGGTGGACATCTTGAAGCTGGTCTGAGTATCTGAAGTATTTCTTGACACAAGTCCACCAAAGACAGGGGCCTATATCTAATGTTCCCTTGACTCCCCCCTCCCACTACATCTAGTTGAGTGCACTGCACAGTGCAGGTATTTCATCAGAGTTGTTAATGGCCTATCTGAGAAACCAACCCTTCCTCCAAATTCCACAGGTCATGGCTTCTATTCAGAAGGGCAGGACTCATTACCCTACAAAACCATTGCTTGGCATTGTGAAAAACAAGGAATTTACTTAGGAAAATTCCACCTTGCAAAAGTTTAATTTCAAGGTTAGGACATCAAATTTCTAAACCAGGACCTGCTGCCAAGAGTTAGCTTAACACTGCAATATTAATAGGGCCAAGTCAAATGAGACAATCTTGTGACCTGAAAAAGGTGAGCCATAGAGTTGGATATAATTCAGGATTTAGAGCTGGAAACAGGAATATGTTGGTAAATGTTTAACAGACAATACTCCAGGGGGGGAAATGTAAGCATGACAATTTTTAAAATTAAATCAGCATTAATGATTTTCTTCATCACTTTCTTAAGTTCAGACAATTAACAAAACAATAAGTCAAGTTCTGATTTATACTGTTTGTTTCTAAGGTGTAAATACTCACACTGGAAATTTAGCCATTTATTCTCACAAGCTGGCATGAGTTGGCTCTAGCACCCCCCTCTTCAAAAGTCTACCTCCTTCATTTTACCCAAGGACATAAAATAACTTGTTTCAGTTCATACAAGTACTAAATAGCAGAGTCAGAATTTGAATCCAGGTCTTTTGACTCCAAATCCAGTGTATTTTTTTTTTATTATATTAAATGTAGAAGTGGTACTAGGGTATATTTGTAGAATCTTTCATATTCTTCATCTCATTTAATGCGTATACCCCTCTGAGGTAGGCGGGATGATGATGATGATAATGATGATGATGGTGATGTGATGATGATGATGATGATGATGATGATGATTATGATGGTGGTGGTGGTGATGCTGCTGCTGATAGTGATGGTAGTGATGATGATGATCCAGGCTTTCCTAGATATCTTTAATAGCATCCTAAGCTCCCAATCTCAACTCCGTCCCCTTCTCAACTCATTCTTCACACAGCTACCAATGTGATATTCTTAAAGCACAATTGTCATCACATTTGTCATCTCCTCTGCTCTAGTAACGTCAGTGGTTCCCTACTGCCTTTGAAGAAATATAAACATCCTTTGTTTGTCATTTACAAACTGGCTCCAACTTGTCTTTCTAGTCTGATTTCATGTGACTTGCCCATATCTGTTCTGCATTCCAGTCAAAGTGGCTGACTTGTTATTTTCCGTACATGACACTCCATTCCCCAGTCCCCACCCCCGTACCTTTGCCCAGGAAATCCCATGCCTAGGATCTTCTCCCACCTCAACTCTGCCTCTCAGAACACCTAACTTCCTTCAAGTCTTTGCTCAAAGGGCCACATCCTATAGGAGGTCTCCCTGATTTTTCCAAATATTGGTGTCTCCACCCTCCCACCCCTGTTACTACCCTGCTGCAATTACTTTATGTCTGTTGTATAAATCACTTATCTGTGTTTAACTATACAAGGCAATTATAGATGATGCAATAGATAGAGGGCTGGGCTGGAAATCAAGAAGATCTGAGTTCAAACATGGCCTCAGATTCTAACTAGCTGTGTGACCCTGGGTAAGTCACTGGATTGCTGTCTGCCTCAGTTTCCTCAACTATAAAATTGGAGCAATAAAATTACCTAACTCTGAGAGTTGTCATGAAGATCAAAGGAGATGTTTGTAAAGTGCTTAGCACAGTGCCTGGCATATGGTACATGCCATACAAATATTAACTATTGTTACTTAGTGCTTAGCACAGTGTCTGGCATATAGTAGGCACATAATTAGAGCTTGTCTTCACAACACACACGCACACATATGCACAGAGGTACACTTACCCTATGACAAGATATGAAAGAGGGGGAAAGAAGTTTTCCTACACCTTCTTGACATTCCTTCTTCATAAGCCCTTGTGGGGTTGTAGGTAAACTCCTTAATAGCTTCCTAAAAGAAGGGTACATGTGAACATGTGTCCTCCCCCACCCCCTCATAGAACATAAGCTTCTTGAAGGCAGGCACCTTTTTGTTTTTGTCTTTATGTAACTATTTCCATTGCAAGATAATAGGCTAGTTGGGTAGACAGGCCCCAGGAGATCTATAAGGCAGAGTGCCTGCTTCATAATAGGCACTTAATAAATGCTATTTGAAATGGACCTCATTTTCCAGATGAGGGAACAGAGTGGTGACCTGACTTGCCTCTGAAAGTGCATAGCTAAGTTCTCAGTGCCACAGACTCCCCACTGCATGAGGGTATAATGGTAAGGGTATTTGAAGATCTTCCCTGGCCTTTAATAGGCCTATGCCCCTTAATGGACCTCACCTGGAGCCCAACAAGACAAGCTTGCTCAGGGGAGGCTTGTTATTCAGGAAGGCCTTTTGCTACTTTGTAATTAGGCAGTGGGTCTTGAAGGTTGTGATGTTCTCTGACACTGGAGAAGGCTATGTACACTCCCTGGGGTGATATTTTGCTTTGGGGTTCACTTTGGGAAGAGATGAGACTCTGGGCAGCCATTGAGCCCCTTCCCCCAGCTTTGAAAACCCAGATGTTGGTGTTTCTCTGGTAACTAATTGTATATATGTGATAGTCAAACAGCTAGAAGCCCTGTCTGTTGGTCTGCTGAATTGTGTTATTTTCTCTGACTATATATTTTTCTATCTACTTATAATTTCTATTTGTATTCTCTGAAATTCAATGTGCTGACTTTCCCCCCTGAACTAGGTAAATGATATATACTTGATTAAAGTAAGATCATTAACCCTTTTTGAGTTGCTTTCCTTTTGAAAAGCAGATCAAAGAACCTGTGCTAGCAGCCATCCTGAGTATGCTAGGGTGCTTGCTGCTACAGAGGGTTGCCTCAGTATCAGAATTTGCCTTAAAAGGCTGCCTCTTCATTGATCTATCACTTTCCTCATGCTTAAAAGTGGACCACTGGCAAGCAAACAGAGTCCCAGAAGAAAAAATCCCAGTGGTCAAGATCACTTCCATCCTATGATTGAAGTAGACTACTGCTACTCCAGTAAGATTTAAGGAACCAAGGAAGATGCCCCTAACTGCCTTCCTTATTGTATAGATGGATGTCTGACATTCCAGTAAGTGCTAACCTTTGGCAGAGGAGGAAACTGAGATTTCCTTAGCATAGCTATGACTTGCCCAAAGTTATATGGTCAGTAAACATCAGAGGTAGGGATGAAACTCAGGTCATCTGGTTCTAAGTCAAGTGCTCTTTCCACTGTATGATCCCAAAAGTCTTGGTTTGTATTTCTGTATCAGCTACTTCCCAGCTATGTAACTCTGAGGAAATCTGTCTCCCTAAATTTCAGTTTATTTATCTATAAACAGAGCAATGCTTGGGGCAAATGGGACTTTGCCCCAAGGCATCAGAGTTTAAAGAGTTCAGATATTTGAAATAATTTTAAAGATTATGCAATTTTTAAAAGTTGTTCCATTTAGATGTTGGCAGCATAAGCATTTCCACTTATGGCACAGGAACATCTGAACCTAATACTTAGTTAGCAAGAATAATTAGCTAAAATGGGAAGTGGCCAGATGGTACAAATTAGTTAATAACAGTAATATCCCAGTCACTAAAGTAATTAGCTCCCTCTCCTGTTTATCTGAATTTTCATTACTTTTACATTGTGAATTTCAAAGTTGTTTTGAGTGTACAGTTCAAGATGCTTGCCCAGGTGTCAAAATTGCCACTTATAATTCTGTAACATAAGGATAAGCACTGCTTAGAGATCTTTAACTCCTATGGAAGAACAAAAGGATCGAAGGTACCTGAAGCACCTGTCCTTAGCAATTAACTCTATCCTTTCCTACACGGGGGCTACTTTAAGGCTCAGATGGGCATGGGTTTCTTTTGATCTAGATTTCCTCTCTTTTTTTCTACATTTAGAAAGTTATAAAATATGAATAAATAAAATCTTTTTAATTTAGCTGTGTTCCCATAGGCATGAAAATCTGTCCCTGCATCTGTCTTTATGTCTCTCTGTTCTCTCTCTCTCTGTATTTCTCTGTCTCTGTCTCTAAATCTTTCTCTGTTTCTATCTCTGTGTCTCTGTCTCTCTCTAGCTACCTTTCTGTCCATTTGTACCCCTAAGGACCCATAAGTACTATAATAATGATCAGTAAGTGACAATGCAGAAAGCAAGCAAACTCTTAAACAAGGATTAGTAAAGTAGATTCAGCTCTTCCTCTGGAGAGAACATGAGGGTAAAAGGAAGAGGCAAAGGATAGGAATATAGAATTCATCAGGTTCTATCTCTGCAAAGCCAAGGGCAAAACAATTGTTCCATCTGGTTTACACAGAACTGATATCAGAATCTCTGTGTAGTCACTCCATGTAACTGAAACTGCTTAAGCATGGAGGTTTTAGCAGGGCTGGGCAGTAACTCTTGCTTCTTCTTGCCATCTCTTCTTTTTCTCATTGCCTAAGTGATAAAGCTTGTGAGTTTGACATTTCCAGAGTTCTTCATGTCCTCCCCTCATTGTGATATCTTACTTCTTGCCTCTCACAAGGTTTAAGCTCTCCCCCTTCTTTAGGATGAAAGTGAGGAAGACTACCAGCTCTGAGACAGTCAAAACCCATAGGGACTCCAATAAATATAATAAACCCAGTTGTTGTTCAGTTATATCTGACTCCTCATGACCCCATTTGGGATTTTTTTTTGGCAAACACTTGGTCACATAGCTAGTAAGTGTCTGATAGCATTCACAGAAAATATAAAATGACTCATGAAGGGGTGGCTAGGTGGCGCAGTGAGTAGAGTGCTGGCCCCGGAGTCAGGAGGACCTGAGTTTGGATCCGGCCTCAGACACTTACCACACACACACACACACACACACAAACTAGCTGTGTGACCTTGGGCAAGTTACTTAACCCCAATTGCCCTCCAAAAAGCAAAAAAAAAAAATGACTCATGAAATAGACATGGCATATTGTAAAACATCACAGGCTGCTTCAGTGAATACAGGTCTAAATCACATGCAGGCAAAAAATTATATACACAACATATATGTATGTGTTACAACAACACACGCATATCTATAGAACACAAGCAAATATGCATAACAGCAAAGCAATAACATCGGCAGGCCTATGAAATACCAAAACATGCAGAAAAAGGCATCAAATCTATTCACAGCTAACCGGTAACATAAGTAGAGTGTGTGAGTGGGCATGAGAAACAGCAAAAAAGAAGAAGCATACTCAAAACAGGAAGTAATAAATACATGCATCAATGAATACATGCAATTATATTCAAGATACACAGTACATTGTTAAATATTAACATTGCCACTTGGCTACATGTGTAACCACTTCTCCACTTTTCCCTGTGTTAAACAGTGTTACTTACTATATTATAATAAGTTAGTTTGGTCGCCAGTTGAGTAAACTCAGCTCTTCTGGAACCTGGTGACCTATTTGTCACTAGAGTTGTTTCTATAGCCTATTCCATTGTAGAGTGTTGTTATTCAGGCGTTTCAGTTGTGTCTGACTTTTTGGGGACCCATTTGGAGCTTTCTTGGCAAAGATACTCGAATGTTTTGCCATTTCCTTCTCCAGTTCATTTCCAGATGAGGAAACTGAGGCAAACAGGGTTAAGTGACTTGCCCAGGGTCACACAGATATTAAGTCTAGCTGTCTTCCCCCTGTGCTACTATATTCCTAAATCTGAACTTGTAGACCCAGGCTGGTCAGCAGTGTTACTCTGTTGTTTGGTGTATGTGTACCCTTGGAGCCTCTCCAACTGAAACTCCAGGCAAGAAAATTACCACATCTGGGTTCAGTCCTCTCCCATTCTTTGAGTTAGTCATTTCATTTTGGTACAGAGGATCTTCTTCCCTTGAAATGTTTGTTTCTGAACCATCGTCTAGTTCAGACAGTCTTCACCCAAGTGATAAGTGGTCTCTTCTGCTTATTCTACTGAGGTGAGTTCCATTAACGTTACGAGTGTCTGTCATTTCTCCATTCCCACTGGCTCTCACTCAAATATCAGAAGATAGCCTGTAAGACCTGTGACATCATTCTTGGGGCTGCTGTAGATATGTGTTAGGATACCACACATTCACTCCATTGAAATTTTTGTTCTGATCCTAGCATCTCTAACTTGTTCAACAGTGTTATGGACATCTTTGGACTGTGTGTCTCTTTGAGAAAGGTAAAGTGTAGCTCCAGTGGTCTCAATGCCAGCCAGTCTCCTTGAGAAATGTGTTTTCAAAGTTTCTGAGTTTGTCCACACAATGAGAAGTATTTCTCCCATAACCTTTAAGCAGCTACAGACTGTTTTGGCCATTAGTTATATATGTCCAAGCATATAACTTGTGGAATGGTCAATGACCAACAAAACATGGCTTATGCTTTTACTACCTCCTTTCAGAGATAGAAAGTCAAAGGAGACAATTTCCAAAGATTTGTTAGTGCTCATATCATTCATATGTAGTGTACAAGTTGGGAGTTCTTTTCTTGGTACACAACTTGCACACAACTGAGTTCTATCTTTCTTGGTAACATCTGCAGCTGTCTTGGGCCAATAAAATCTGTTTCTTGCTAGTTCTAGGGCCTTCTCTCAACTCATGTGTCCAAAGTCATCATGCAAAGCTCTCATTCACCGCATAGCACCAATTACCTTCTTGTACTGTGTGTGACATCAGTGACAGCCTAACACATCACACCACTGAAAAGCTCTAACTTCTGCCATGATCTCAACGGCAAAGCACCTTCCAGGGCCTAGAACCTCAGTCCTTTTGCACCACTCCCTTGGTTCTTGCATTGGATCACTTTTCAGTTTTTCACAAGCCACATGTTCTTGCTGCCAGTCCTCCATAGACAACTGAGTTAAAAATTGGTTTAATGAAGCAAGGTTCATATACACTTCTGGCATGCTATCTGGTGGGAGTCCGAAACTTTCAGCTCTACTGTCATTTGGTTGTAGTCTAGCTCCTTGGGTTTTCCATACAGACTTCACTCCTTTAGCTATCTCCATCACTCTGGTATCATGAGGCCTTCAATGATGGACATCTACATCCACATCTACATCTTTTCTGGCCAGTAATATATCCTGAAATCTTAACTATCTAGTTATATACGTATATATGTATATATATACATATGTATGTGTATGTATGTGTGTATACACATACATATACACACACACTATGTTGCCAATCTTCAGCAAGTAACATCTAACTTGGCACTGTTAAGAATATGTGGGTGGGGGGCAGCCAGGTGGCACAGTGAGTAAGAGTGCTGGCCCCAGAGTTGGGAGAACTGGGATTGGTTCTGGCCTCAGATACTTAATACCCACACAAAATAACTGGCCGTGTAACCTTGAGCAAGTTACTTAACCCCAATTGCTTTAAAAAAAAAGAATATGTCAGTGGATTTCTGTTAGTTCATACCTGCAAATTCTCTTCAACTTCTCAATGATAGCTCACTTCAAATTCAAGACCTCTAGCTTGGGTGATAGTTTTGGCTACTGTTCCGGTCGATGCTGGAAAATGCAATTGGTTCTGACTGTCATTGTCTTTGTTCAGGACAGACCCCAAGTTCTCCAAGATATACTTGGTATGCAGGACAAAAAGGCCTGTTTGAATCTGAATAAGCCAATAAGGATATATGTGTGAGGTGGTAGACCTACACAGAAAGTGCATTATTCTATTGATCTCCAAGCAGCTCTATGGGTTTTAGACCAATTTTGCATTTCTTTGCTCTTCTGCTTCTAGAACTTTCCAGTCATCTATGCCCAAGTCAGGGTATTCAATGGACTAGCAACAATAGCATCATTCTTTGAACAAAGGTTTTCAATATTTGGCTCAAAGCTAGATAGTCTTAAATCAGGTTCTGCATTAAGTTTTTCTGTATTTTGATTTTAAAAAGAATAAGGTGAAAATGCTTATTTATACAAATATACAGTGGAAAATAGGAGGATTTTTTTAAACTCTGTGGTTAAAAGATGGAAATTTATTTTTAAAATTTTTCAGTGTAACCAATCAATAATAATAAAACCCTAGTTACAATCTTAAATATTCATTTGTATACTGGCTAATGATAAGCATTGTATTAAATGATAAATGTCCTTAAAAAAACAATAGCATAGTTTTAAACTAATTTGTGATAAGTACAAAATCCTAGAAAAAAATCCTTAAATCTCACTGGTTCCACAAATGTGGCCTAGGCAAGAGTCTTTCTGTCTTCTCTGGGTTGGTATTCACACTTTGTTCAGATACTATGTGACTCACATATTTGATAGAGGCTCTGTAAAACTCTCACTTATTAATTGAAATTTTCACATTACTTTTTTCTAGCTGATCCAATGCTATCCTTACTTTCTTTTCATGTCCTTCCAGAGTCTTCCCAAAGGTAATGACACTAACACTTTTTTTTTCATGTATCTATTTAGCCTATCAGTCTTTGGATTGTGGCAGGTGCCACTGAGATACCTTGGGTCATTCACTCAAACTGGGAAAAATCCAACTGGGTCAATTAAAAACAATGTTCTCCTCATCTTCTTCTACCATAGCAATCTACTAGTAGATGCTGTGTAAACCCAACACAAAGAACCACTGGCTACTTAACAATGACAAACATCTCACGGAAGGCTTTTCTCAGAGGTCATCTGTTCCACTTCACCAGAAATCTTCAAGCAAAAATTAGATGACCACCTTGAGGAGGTGCTGTAGAGGAGATTCTTAGATATAGATTAGACTACTTTCCTCTGTGGTTTCTTCCAACTCTTGAACTCTTCTGTGAGTAAATATATAAAGTCCAGGACAGACCCCTGAGGCACACCCATTGTTAGGGGTCAAGAGATGAATGACAATCTAGCAAAGAAGAGTGAAGGAGAGTAGTCTAACAAGGAAGGAGGAGATATCCATACAAATGAGGCAACTGAGACACATTGAAGTTACATGATTTTTCCTAGGCACACATAGCTAGTTAGGTAGGATTTTAACCCAGGACTTCCTCATAAATCCAGTGCCCTATCCATTATGCCATACTGCCTCTCTATGATCCTCTGATCCTCTATGCATGATCTTCCTCCAAAAGGAGGGAGAAGGAATAGAGGTGATGGTGGGGTTGGCCTAGGTTCGAGGATTATCAAATTATGAAAAGCAGTAAGACAAGTTTGATTCATAATCAAACACTAAAAAGTAGAAAGTAAGAGCAGAGAAGGGGTAAGAAGAGAAGCTCCAGAAAGAATGGAGGGACTAAATCTAAACTAGACTAGATTTGGGAGGAATAAGAGAGAAGGAGAGATGAAAGGATAGGAGATCATAAGTGATGGGGAGGTCAAGGTGTAACCAAGATGACCGGGTTGCACTTGAGGCCATGGAAGTTGAGCAAGTTGAATTCATTTTGTTCAAAGGGACATCGGAATGAATGTTGAAGTCGCCTGGGTTGAGGACAGCTATTTTTTGTAAAGGAAGACTATGAGTCAGGTACTGACCTCTTTGGGAAAGGAGTTGGCACAACTGAGCAGCAAGGATGGAAGGAACCTTGAAGGAGGGACAGTTGTTTGGTAATGGCAACAGAGGAAAGATCTGTAAATGTCAATGGAGGGAGTATGCTGACTCTGCCTCCTTCCCCAATTGTTGAAGAGAATAAGAGGAAGAGGAGCCAGAAAGGGAGGTGTTTTAAGGGATGCTGTATCTTCCAAGAGTATCCAGTCCTCTTGGAGTGCTAGGAGATGAGGCAATGAGAGGAAGAGACCTAAGATAAAGTAGAGTTTATAGACCTAGAATAGGCATTTTATGGAGCAAAATGGAAGGTGATAACAGGGAGAATAGGATCTAGGGAGGAATAGGGCTGAGGTGGGGGGGGGGATGATGGTGTAGGAAGAGGACACAGGAGTCCAAATCATTTCGATTAAAGGAGCAGGAAGTAAGGATTTGCTAATCAGAGGAAAGAACAAATACTAGTTGATTAGTTGACATTCCATCATTTTTCAGTCATTTCAGACTCTTCATGATCCTCTTTGGGAGTTTCTTGGCAAAGATACTGGAGTGGCTTGTCATTTCCTTCTCCACTTTACTTTACAGATGAGGAAACTTAAGTAAACAAGATTAGGTGACTTGCCCAGGGTTACACAGCTAGTAAGTGTCTGAGGCTGGATTTGAACTCATATCTTCCTGACCCAGTGCTCTATCTACCGTGATTAGAGTGCCCAGTTAATTGAAACCAGGGATGGCAGTGGTGGCCAGGAGGGTTATTTGGTGAAGAAGTTGAGACCTGCTGGGAGCAGCCATTTCATTCTTCCATCTGAATCCTCAGGTTTATGTAGGGATCTAATGAGGGGAGTTCCCTGATCAGTTTAATGAGATTATAGGGAGATGATCCTTTGGTACTTTTATTGAACTTCCTTGTAGCCAGCATGGGCATGCCCACTGACAACCTCACTGAGAAGACTGAGAGGTGTGTACTGAAACATTCTCCTGAATGTACCTTTTTTAAAATAACTTTTACGGAAATATTTTAGTTTTGCATCATCTACATTTCCTAACGTATCATTTCTCTATTCCAATGTTATTAGAGTGGCAGGTGGCACAGTGGATAGACCACTAGACCCGGAGTCAGGAAAACCTGAGTTCAATCCAGCCTCAGACACTTACTAGCTGTGTGACCATGGCAAGTCACTTGCCTCAGTTTTCTCAACTGTATAATGGAAGTCATAATAGCACTTACTTCACAGAGTTGTGAGGATTGCATAAGATAACATTTGCAAAAAGTGCCCAGAACATAGTAGATGCTATTTAAATGCTTATTCCCTTCCCTTGCCACCATCCCAAAGAGCCATCTCTTGAGAGAGAGAGAGAGAGAGAGAGAGAGAAGAGGGAGGAAGGAAGGAAGGATAAAAAAAGAAAGAAAGAAAGAAAGAGGGGGCGGCTAGGAGGGGCAGTGAATAGAACACTGGCCCTGGAGTCAGGGAGACCTGAGTTCAAACGTGACCTCAGACACTTAACACTAAACTGGCCATGTGACCTTGGGCAAGTCATTTAACCCAAATTGCCCCTCCAAAAAAAAATTCACCAAAACTAACAAACACATCAAAAAAGTCTGACTATGTATATATGTATGTATGTATGTATATATGTATACATACATATATAAAACTTAATAATTATATGGAGTATTTCACATTCAAAGTGTGAAACTGATTTTTTGTGCACTGATTTTTTTTTTTTTAACATTTTACTGAGGATTGGGCTCACTGACTAGAAATGATTTGTATAATTTGATTGGTTTCATCCCTTGTTGGTCAGAACTTGTGGAATGAAATCTTCATTGTAGGGTCAATTGTTTTCCTTTTTTTTCCATTAAGATTTAGTGAGACCAGAAACCTGAGGGCAGAGGATGCTTCTACATCAATACAGCCCTCTGCCCCTCACCCAGGTACCTGCATACTATCCCCATCCCTAACTCCTAAGACCTCAGAAATGTCAGCAGGCACCACCACAATGTGTAGCAATAGTTCTTGGACCCCAAATGACAGGACCCAGTCACAGAGAATCATGGAGAGGCAATAAAGGAACATTATGGTGGCACATGGTCCTAACCAAAGAACTCCATAAGAAAACAACCTAGTGGCCAAATGGTGGGAATCTTGAACCCTGAAGTCAAGAGTTCTGGAACGGAACCTCTTAGATAGAGAAAGAGTTTCTGGGAAACAGCAGGCCCATAGAAAGAAACAAATCTTTCATATACCATGTTTCCCCAATAATAAGACACTGTCTTATTATTTTTTTGGACAGAAAAACACCAGAGGGCTTATTTTCAGGGGAGGGCTTATTTTAATGAACATTGACAGCAATTTTAATAAACAGGTAAATGTGAACAAAAAAATTGTACGTTTATTCAATAAGCAAATCACTGGGGAAGAACAGGATGACGCGCTCACTGCTGCAGCTCTGATTGGATGCAGCTTGGAGCGCGGTGCGTTTCACGAGGGGGGGGGGATGGTGCATACAGAGGGTACCGTAATGTAGCGTTTAGCACAGGGGATCACCTTCACTACAGTAGCAATCTCAATAGGGCTTATTTTCTGGGGAGGGCTTATTTTAGAGGAATCTTACACAGTAAGGGGAGGGCTTATTTTCCAGATAGGTCTTATTATCGGGGAAACACGGTAGTCCTAGAGCTGGAGTAGTAACGAGGGACCAAGCCACAGTACAGAAGAGCAAAAGATGTACTTTTTCTTCCACTGCTACCATGAGTTATTTGGACAGTGTAGGAAAGGAAGTTGCCTCTCTGGCAAGCCCAAATATATTCTTTTTCTGAGGGGAGTGCTGCCACCATAAGGCTGGAGACTTATATGAGTTGTTGGCAGTGTGGGGAGGGGGGGTACGATTCACTGTAATGTCTCGGGTTGTCTTTTTAGTAACCCCAAGTATGTTTCCCTTCTGAAGGGAGACTTTATGAGTCTGGTGCAATGTAGAGATCTCTGGAAGGAAGATGGGACACACCAGAGAGAGAATTGTATCAACTGTTCACGATCTTTGAGTGCTTTGTGTTTTCTGCATTTTTGTGGGGCAGAATAGAGACTTTCCTGTCTAATGTGAATCGTTAACCTTGAGTGCTGATTCAGAAACTAGTGGCCTCTTTACCCACATGTGTGGAGACCTCATTATGAGCTGGAGTCTGAGGTTTTCCAGGGAAAACTGTGCCCAGTGAGGGCACAGAGGGAAAGAGTTATGATTTGGCAGCCCCCCATGATTAAAACCAATCTAGAAGCCCAAAGCTTGGGGAAGTAGTTCTTGTTGGTTACTGAGTAATTTATAGATATGATTTCACTTGATCTTTATCTAGACTGTATGACGTAGGTATTGCTAATATTTACACATCTACTATACTGACCGAGTAACCATGGCTCATGTTGCTGAAGTGATTTTCCCAAAGTCACATAGCAAATGAGTCACCAAAAACAAAACAAAATGAAATAGATCTTGAACTTAAGTGTAATGAATCCAAATTCAGCACTCTTCCTCCTACACCAATCCTCTACTGCTGAGGCAAATGCTGCCCTTTCAAAATCTTCCCCATCTAGATTAGGGCCTGCTTTGAGAGTTTACTCTAAGAACAGCAGGCTGGATCTAGTCAGCTGTGTGACCCAAGGGAGCCAAACAGAAATGCATCAACTGGTGAGCAATCTTCAGGCCATTTGTTTAAGGTTTCTTTTTCTGTGCTAATATTCTGTGCACAGGAACTTTCAGATTAAATAGTAACAAAAGCATACTCTGTCACCTGTCCCCATTGAGACTATTTGCCTATCCACTCACTACCTAACAAAAGTCCATGACAAAATGTACAGCATGAGTAGTGAAGATCGTCACCCTTGTTTTGCTACATTTTTATAGATTTAGAGCTGGAAGAGTCCACAGGGGCCGTTTAGTCTAGAACTTCCTCATTTCAGAAATTGAAACCAAGCTTCTAAGAAATTAAGTGACTTATCTAAGATCACCTCAGTAGGCAGTAAGTAACAGAGCAGAACCAGGTCCAATCATTGCAAATGTAGCATGCTTTGGCATCTTTCTCCCTTGCACAGTATGGGGCCTCCTTGTCTCTTGAACGTCCGATGGAGGAATACCATGGTGTCAAAGGCTGCCTAATCAAAGTTGCCTTTTAAAACACTGCTTCTTCCTCCCTCAGTATGGGGGAGTAGATAGAACACTGGATCCAGTTATTCTGATCCCCAAATCCTGAATTCAAGGCCCATAACAGAAAAACATTGTATACATATTTTATGAACATTGACATGATTTGTAAAACTGTAATTTTTAATATAAGTATAATATGTTATAAATGTAATCTGTAACATATGTATAATATGACAAATATAATTTGTAATACAAGTAAATATTTACAAGAATAATTTATAATATAAGTATAATATATATTACAAATATAATTTGCAAATTTATTTAAAATGTTTATAAAAATATTTACAAATTTTATGTCCTTGGACAAGTCACTCTTCTCCTCTGGGTCCTAGTTTCCTTATCTATAAAAAGAAGGGTTAACTGTAGTCTAAGCTAAGATCCCTGTAATGCCATATGATCTCTCCTTTTTCTTTTGTAACTGTAGTAGGGAGTTGTGGTTGGCTCTAGGAAAAGTGTTCCAATCCACTTCCCCCAACCCCAAGTAAAGTGAAGATTTTCTAATTTTTTTTGGAGGGCAATTTGGGGTTAAGTGACTTGCCCAAGGTCATATGGCTAGTTTTTGTGTTAAGTGTCTGAGGTCAGATTTGAACTCAGGTCCTCCTGACTCCAGGGCTGGTGCTCTACTCACTGTGCCACCTAGCCATCCCTAAAGTGAAGATTTTCAAATTCAGTGGGAGAAAAGATCTGAGACTTTAAGAGCCCTTCAATCACCTCTTATAAGTAAAAGCTACTCCTTTGTAAGCAAGGGATTCCTAGTCCATAGAAATCAAGTTGGAATGAAGACCGTTTGCCTTGTGCTTAGTACGTGTTTCATTAATCTTTGTAGAATGGAAGTGACAGACACCATCCCAGTCTTTGGGTGTGATATAGTCTCATCCTGGAGATATGAAATGGATACAATTATTTAAGAAGGTGGGCTGGTTCCCCAGACCCACAATACAGGGAACTTAGCTACCACAAGGCTGCATCCCCGTCCCCAGCCTCCAGAGAACGCCAGACCTTAGAACACAGTTTAGAATGCAGCTGTAAGTCAACATAAGAAAGGAATACACATATGTGCATTTGTATACACATATAATTAAGAGTAGTTGGGTGGTTCAATGGATAGAGCACCAGGCCTAGAGTCAAGAAGACCTGTGTTCAGTACAGGCCCTGGAGTGAGGAGGACCTGAGTCCAAATCTAACCTCAGATACTTATGAGCTATGTGACTCTGGGCAAGTCACTTAACCTTTGTTTGCCTCAGTTTCCTTATCTGTAAAATGGAGATAATAATAGCACCTACCTCCCAGGGTTATTGTGAGGATCAAATAAAATCCTCATAATATTTGAAAAGTGCTTAGCACAGTGCCTGGCACATAATAGGAGTTATGTAAGTGTTAGCTATTATTGTTGTTGTTACATTAGTATTTAGAGATAGAAGGAAAGAAGATGGTGCCATGGAAAGGGAGCCAACTTTAGCTTAGCATTAGAGGACTTGAATTCAAATTCTGTCTGTGCCACTACTTTTGTGACCTTGGGCAAGTCACTTAATTTGCATGATCCTCAGTATTCTCCCATGTAAAAGGAGGGGGGTGGGACTAGAGTTAGCTATGATCTTATAACTAGATTCGATCCCCTTAATTTTATAGAGGAGGAAACTCAGGCTTACAGACAGGAAATGATTTGCTCAAGACTACACAGATACAAACCTTTGATTCCAAATTCAGTTCTCTTTCCACTGCATTGGGCTGCAAGAATTATAAAATTCCCATGAGCCCAGAGATTCCACTCTAGGTGGCGCTAGAAATGAATATCAACTTCTTGCAGAATGGTACCTAAAAAGAGTGAACTCAACTGTGAGCTCAACATTCTCAAGGAATGAAGACAACTTTTCTAGGGAAAGGCATCATGGCTTATGGAATTGAGCTGGACTTAGAGATAAGAAGACCTGTGTTCAAATTCTACTCTGATACTTAACAGCTCTGTTGCCATGGAAAAGTCACTTAAACGCTCTCCGCTTTAGTTTCCTCATGTATATCTGTGAATATTGTTGTGAGGATTAAATCAGGCAGTATATAATATACATTGCAAATGTATATTAAATAAATAAATATATATATAAATGTTAGTTATTACCACATTAAATAGTTCAACAGTGGTGATGGAAATTGTCATGATGTAAAAAAATGCATCAAAAGCATATCTATAGAACAATACATACATATTACATTGCTATAAAGATAGATATATATTATCTATCTATCTATTTGCAGCATGTAACAAAAGTCTTTATATTATTAAAGCTTACCCAATAGCATCCTTCCTAACCCCTAGACTCTTCTCCAGCCATCCTCAAGCACTATTTTAAAATATTAAAGCTTAACACTGTGCTAAGACTTTTGGAACATACTGTATGTATGAAACAAGGGTGTGACAAATGCTCAGATTTTACTTAAGATAGGGACACTCAGTTGGGAGGCAGGAGGACCAGTGAGGATGTAGAAAGTTACATTGGCTCTTTCCATTGGCTGAACAGTCAGAACTGTCTGAATTTAGTAGAGTTCCTGCCACATAGCAGGTGTTATGCTTATTCTCTTCCCTGTTCCCTACATCTTTAAATCTATCTGATGGAAGTACCATCACTCTATTGTCTAAACTCCCTCTTTCCAGAGGTATTCAAGGGTGAAGGATAAGTCCACTCATAGCAGGTTAGTTGGTTGGTTGCTATCCTTCATTCTTAAAGAGGATAAAAATGGGGCGACTAGGTGGTGCAGTGAATAGAATACCAGCCCTGGAGTCAGGAGGACCTCAGTTCAAATCTGTCCTCAGACACTTAACACAAAAGTGGCTGGGTGACCTTGGACAAGTCACTTAACCCCAATTGCCCTAACTTCCCCCCTCCAAAAAGCAATCAGTCAATAGGATCAAAATGATATTACTATGTTGAGTCAGGGTACATTGATCAGACCAATAGAAGCCTGGAATGTTCTACCACAGGTCAGGCACAAATAGTCCATGTGAACATTTGGAGTGAAGATGTCTCTAAATTTGTGCATCTCCCATTTCTTTTGAGCTACTGCAATTCTACTTCACTCACAGAGTACAGCACCTTCTTTGATAAGGGCACACCATGCTGGGTGGTCCTTTGGGATACTCAGTGGGCCAGCATCTCCCATATCATATAAGCAATTCCTGTATGAAGTAAGCAGGAAAAAATCCTGAGAGTTACCTTCCCCTCCTCTTAAGCCCTCTGACCCAGTGAATGAGCTTGTGGTTTTGTTCTTGTTTCATTTGTCCTTTTCAGTTGTGAGTGCAAGGAATGGAGTTTCTGATACAGAAGCGTGAGCCATGGGGACCTTGGAGCCTAGGATTCCAGGCAAAATGTAGTAACCAAACCTCTCATGGAAGCTCTGAGAAATCAGGGTGCCAGGATATAAGCTGGGGAGGGGCCTTTAGAACCTGTTGGGACTAATGCTAAGTAGGAACTGAATTAAATTATGGACCTATTCCCTCTCCCCTCCCTAGTGAGGTGGTATAGGGAGAATTGTGCCCTGATTTATGAGGGTGGGAAGGGGGGATGTTTGTATGTTTGTTCTTGAAGTTAATATTCCTTTACAAAAGCTAATCTGACTGTTAAATGGTAAAATGGAACTGAGGTACCTGGACCTTAGAATTGAGAACACAACTAGTGGGCACCCTAGTCAACAGCAGAGAAGAAAGACATGACCTTAAGGTCCTGGAGAACCCTAGGAGAGAGATGGAAATTTAACATACCAGGCCTTCAGGCAATGGGAGCCAAAGGATCACTGTTATATATGTACAAGCATACACATGCATACATACATGCAAACATATGTGCATGTGCATGCTTTTAAATCACATCTTCTACTGGCCTTCTTTAGCTTCAGCTATTCTTAAGGCTGATCCTTAAAAGGAACCTTGAGTGTTTGCTTTAGCCAGAAGCATTCCCTAACATTAATTTGTAAGTTGCAATTTAATAAAGTCAAATCCTTTCTGATGAAATATAGTTTAAACAGTTCCTCAGAAAGTGATCACCCCCAGAGAAAGCCAGTAAAATTGAACCTCTGACTATATAAGACTAAGAATCACATCTCCACAGCTGAGAGAAGTCAAACAGTGCTGAGGCACTGCTGGACACTATGACCATTAGTTTGGCTTAGTGTCTGAAGCTATGTCATTGTCACATGCTGCCTTCCAGGGGACATGACAGCCTTCTCGATTTGCCATTTTAATGCCAAATGGGCCTTGAGGGTTAATGGAATTGCCCAAATTTCTAACAAAACAGCTCTGAGTATTACATAGACAAAATACAGATCAGGAAGATATCCATTGCCCAAATCTTGATACTATGACAAGGCACAGACTAAATTTTCCTTATACTTAGAAATGCTAGGAGACAAATGACTCATCTTGGAACAGACCAGGTCTACTAATACTCCTGAAATACCACTGAACAATAGCTAGAAATTGAAACCAAGTGACTAATATTTCTGACTGAATGAAGTAATACTTAGAAATGTTGAACTTGGCTCCTTAAGGAGTAGTATAAACTTAAAACTCTGTTTCCTAGTATAAAACTTTACCTAGCAATGCCTTCCCTAGACTTCATTTTCTCCATTATACCCTCCCCACTTGTCCTCAAGCACTTCAGGATTGTTTGTGCTATAGTTGCCCTGAAATTTCCTCTTTTGTAAAGTGAGGAGGTAAGTTATTCTTGATTGTTGACTTTTGTCTTTTGCCTTTTAGAATATTTTATATCATATTCTCTACTTCCTTAAAGTGATAAATCTTCTAAGATCCTCATTGTGGTTCCAAAGTGCACCCAATGGCATAGCATCTAAATATTTAAGGAGAAAACTAAATAAATTACAATATAATGCAAAAAAATAGATGAGAATGAAGTTAAGGACCTGAATAGAATTTTAGAAAAATCAGATATAATAGACTTTCTGGAAACTATTGAATGGAAATTGGAAGGAGTATAAATACTTTTCAGTTGTGATATATATAGTACTTTACAAAAATTGGTCAGGACTTACCACATAAAAACCTCCCAGTAAATGCAGAAGAGTACAAATATCATAATCTTTTGCTGATTACAATGCAATACAGTTTTATTCAATAAATGGTCACTAACAAATTAAAAGTTGATTTAAAAATCAACTGGAGACTAAAATTTTAATAATAGCAAGGTTGAAAAAAACCTTGAAAAAATTATGATTAATACAATGAACATTCATGATTCTGGAGGACTGCTAATGAAATATACTTTCCATTTCAGAGATGTATCATATTTAAGGTAAAGAATGAGAGTTGTATACTTTTATATACAGCCATTGAGTTTATGGAAAAAGAGTTTGCTCATCTCTTGATGAGTTCCCTTGTGTATCTGTATGGGGCTGGAATTCTTCATAAATACTTCCTAAACTAGTCGATTTGGTAAAATTAATGGCTACTGATGAGAGTTGATCTCAGCTTGTTAATACTAGAAGCAAGCCAGCCAAGTATAGCACCTTGCAGGAATGCCAGTCATTTTGATTTTTGCATTATCCAATGTGGTCCTGACTTATATTTTTTCCTGCATGGAAAGGGAAGGGAGCAGAGGAGCAAGAGGATCCCAGAAAACTCAAAAGCTTAAAAGTACTGAGACACTGACCTAACAATGTCCCCAAACAATATAACTGAATGAAGGCACAAGAATTTAAAAAAAAAGGAAGTGAAAGTCTTTGTAGTCAGTGACTATCTTGCCCTAGAAGACAATTCTAAGAGGGGTTCCAGTGGTGAGCAAATAGTGCCGTTTAAACATCTGCAGGCACAGTTGGTAGAAACCAGCCTCAGGGCCTTGGAGATAAAATGCTTTGAGACCAGGTGGCTCAGAGGAGCTCCCATTTGTGGTCTTGATCATCCACCCAGAACTGTTCTAATAAACATAGATCTTTTGGTTGTCCATCCTGGACCTAAGGATTAATGAGTCCTTAGTGATTATTTAGTGATTATTTGCTTTGATGGAGCCTTGATCCTAGGGAGGTACCTCCCCTATCAGTGCAGGTGCAACACCATTCTTGTCCAGCTCCTTCACTGAGGAACTACTCAACTCACTGGTGATGTATTTTATATAACTTATTTAAAATTGACTGGTAATATGCTATATAGACTATTAAACCCACCCTGTGCCTTCTGGCCATTGCCTTTTAATAGGCCTAAGGGATCAACCGTAATTTTGTTTCTTTAGAAATAATGGGGCTCTGTGCTCCACAGCCACATAGCTTCACCAGGAGAATGTTAATGTTGAAAAGAATTTTTAATTTAAAACGAGGAAGGACAAAAAGTTCAGAAAAGCTAACTCATATATTGAAATAGCCTGACATTATATGCAGAGTGCCATACCTACAGTCTCCCACCCTGGCAAACAAGTGAGAGAAGGTGTCACTTTATATCTTTTCTTTGGGAATATCTTACAGCATTTGGTTTCATCTATTTTGTTGCTGCTTTTTCTATTTAGATTGTTCTAGTCATTGTAGATATTATTCTCTTTGTTCTATTTACTTCATTTGGTGACCTTCAGGACTTAGCCCTTTAGGTGTTTAGATGACGACTCACCCACAGTGATGCCAGATTTAGACATGAACTTGGTTGGACCAGTGCTGTGGAGAAACCACATTAAATCTAAGACAACTCTTCCTCTAGAAGCCAAGATAGAATAGGGGAGAATGTACCCATGAAATGCTTTAGGAAAATGTTTGCACTCCTGCTCTGGCTGTAGTTTTGAAGTAAATATCTCTTTGTAAAAAATAATTAATATTAATTGGTTAAAGGGAACTGAGGCACCAGTCACTGGAAGCTAAGAGAGTGGGCAGAGCACACCCAGAATGGAGGATTGGATTTATGGGATTAGAAAAGAGACACCCAACCCTTCAAGAGCACCCCTAGAATCCTGAAGGGGTTGGCTCTGGGATGGTGATAGCAGTAAGCATAGTTACTATATATTTATTTAGTTAGTCAGCATTTTGTAAACTGTTATTATGTGCAAGCACTGGGTGAAGCATTGGAAATACAAATATAAATGGAAAAATAGTCCCTTCCTCAAGGAACTGCTGTTTTAGTGGGGGAAGACAACACATAAAAATGGGAAGGGGAGGAGAGATAAAAGTTCCCAGCACAGGGACATGGTAGAGGAAGTCCTATGTGCCACCTGGAAAGGAATAAAACATGGCTGACCTGGTTGTTCTCTTTAAGTAGAGATTCTGGGAGGAACCTCAGACATCTCTTCATCTCCCACCCCATAAGGCTACACTTATTTTGGACTTCTTTGTTGAGGGCAGGGACTGTTCTTACTTTTTTGCATTTGTATCCCCAGTAATTGGCACAGTGCCTGGATTATAATGGGTACCTAATAGTATTTATTGATCCACATGAGTGGAAGATATTTCCAGTCTGTGAATTCCAGAGCTAGACTGAGGCCTCAGGATGAAGAGCTGGGTCTGGTAGGAGAAGTATTATTTGAATGTGTTTCTTTGTGAAGGGGTTGAAGTTACCACAAGCCAAAAAGGATAATTCATCGTATTTATTATTTCTTGCTGCATAATATTCCATTACATTTGTTTACCACAATTTGTTTAGCCATTCCCCAAATTAATGGACATCTATTTTGATTCTGGTTCTTTTCTACCACAAAGTGTTACTATAAATATTTGTTTATGTGAGGTCCTTCTTTTTGTCAATGACTTCCTTGGGACATATGTTTATTAATTCCCTTCATATAATCTCACATTGTTTTCCAGAATGGTTGGAAAAATTCACAATTCCCCCAATGATGTATTAATGTACCTGTTTTTCCACAACCCTTCTGTGGGAGGCTAGATCTAGAAAAATTAAGAAATAACATTCCTTTGGTTTAAAAAGTGCTTTCTATATGTCCCTGTTTGAAGGCTGGTTAGGTGGAGGGCAAAATATCTTTCTCAGGAAGGAAAGAAAAGAAGGAAGGAAATAATTATTGTATTGTTATTCAGTCATGTCTTATTTTTCATGATCCCATTTGGAGTTTTCTTGGCAAAGTCACTGGAAGTGGTTTACTATTTCCTTCTCCAGCTCATTTTACAAATGAAGAATTGAGATAAACAGGTTAAATGACTTGCCCAGGCTCACTCAGCTAGTAAGTGTCTAAGACCAAATTTGAACTCAGGAAGATAAGTCTCCCTGACTCCAGGGGCAGCACTCCATCCACTGCACCATCTAGCTGCCCCTTTGCTGACTGGGTCCACTACAAATTTATGTTACATAATCTCAACTGGGCCCTCACTATAGTAAGGCAATCCTTATATACCTCCCTAATTAATTCATCCTCCTAGTCACCACAGTGGATCTTTTAATCTTCCCATACCTCTTCATGGCTCCCCTTCCCCCATCCCTCTCAACTGAAAAACTTTGCCTTGTATTTTGCTGGAAAAAAAATTAAGGTTATTCTGTAAGAGCTCCCTCTTCTCCCCTTCTCATTGCACATATCAGGCAAATACCTTCTACCACTTTCTCTTTCTTCACCTCCGTCTTAAATGAAGAAATGTCCCTTCTCCTTGCCCAGACAAACCCCTCTCTGTGCACTAATGGTAGTTAACCATAATTTGCAATTCTTCTTTTTTGAGGAGGACATTTTTGTTCGTATTTGTTAATTCCATCCATTTATTTTCCAGCGGATTGCCTCAACTATCATCCTCAATGTCTCACTAATCTTCAATCTCCTTCTCTGTTGACTTATTCCCTTCTGCCTATAAACATGCCCATGTCTCCCCCATCCTCAAAAAATCCCCACTTGACCCTTCCATCCCCACTAACTATTGTCTTATCTCTCTCCTGCTCTTTTTCGTCACTCTTTAAAAAGGTCTTAAATTTCCTTTTCTCTTACTGTCTTTTTAACTCTCAACAATCTGGCTTCTGACCTCATCATTCAACTGAAGCAACTCTCTTCAAAGTTACCAACTATCTCTTAATTGCCAATCCAATGACCTTTTCTCAGCTCTCATCCTTTTTGAATACTCTGCAGCCTTTGGCATAGTTGATCATCATCTTCTCTTTAATGTCCTTTTCTCTCTAGGTCTCTGTAACATGACTCTATCCTGGTTCCTCTTATCTATTTCACTGCTCCTTCTTGATTTCCCTCTATGCTGTTTCACTTGTGATCTTTCATTCATTCAGCAAACCATTCCAGTATCTTTGCCAAGAAAACTCCAAATGGGATCATGAAGAATAAGACATGACTGAACAACAACACAATAAGTTTCCATGGATTCAACCAGGTAGACTTGGTTGATAAACACTAGTAAACATAAACTATGCAGATGATTCTCAGATCTCCTTATCCAACCCTATCCTCTCTTCTGACTTCCAGGCTCACATCTCAACTGCCTATTAGACATCTCTAACTGGGTGTCCTGTAGACCTTAAACTCAACACATCCAAAACTGAACCCATCATCTTTCCCTTTCCTCTTCCAAACTTCCTTATTACTGTTGAAGGCACCACCATCCCCCCAGAGACCTGGGCATCCATCCTTGACTCCTCACGCTCTCTCACCCTCCCTATCTCTTTCCAAGTCCTGTCAATTTTACTTTTGTAGCATCTCTCACATGCCCTTCCTTCTCTCCTATGACATTGCCACCTCCCTCGTGTAAGGCCTCATCACTTCACACATTAATTATTGCAATAGCCTACTGATCGTAGGCTGTAGTAACTCAATTTCTCCCCACTCCAAGTCATCCTTCTGGCCAGAAAATTCATCGTCCTAACATGCAAATTGGACCACATCACCCTCCTATTCAATAAACTCCAGTGATTCCCTATTACTCTGAGGATCAGATATAAAATGTTCTATTTGACATTCAAAGCCCTTCAGAATCTGGACCCTTCTCCCTTTATAATCTTCTTCATCCAACAACACTAGTCTCTTTGCTGTTACTCACACCACACTCCATCTCCCAATTCTTTCAGCATTTTCACTGGCTGTCTTCCATTCCTGGAATCTTCTTCTTTGTGGAGAATGTCCTCCCTCCTCTTCTCTGCCTCCTAGCTTTCCTGTTCTTTCCTTTTCTTTCAAGTTTCAGCTAACCCCCACCTTCTATGAGAAGCCTTTCCTGATCCCCCTTAATGCTAATTAATACTTTCCTTTTATTGATTATCTCTGATTTATCCTATTTCTTATTTGAATATAGTTCTTCTCATGTAGACTCCCTCATTACATTGTAAACTACTTGATAATAGGGACTGTCATTTGACTTACTTTGGATCTCCAGTGTTTAGTGCATTACTTTGCCCATACTAGGTTCTTAATAAAATTTTTTTTTACTAATTATTTACTATTGTTCAAGAGTCTTACAGATATTGTCCCAAACCATCTCAGGGTTTGAGAGACATATTGAAGGGCAGGGGGGAATTATCCCAGTTGGGACATCTTTCTCTAGGCTACATATGCTTGATATTATATTAATGATAAGTTATATAAAATTGTTTCTGGTAGATAAGACTAAAATGAAGAGTATAATATTAACGTTTTAAATATTTGACATCTCTGACACTGTCCCCATCTTAAGCCAACTTTGCCAGTCTTCTGGGTAGGAGGTAAAACTTCAGGGTTGTTTTTCTTTGTAATTATTAGTAATGAACATTCTTTCATATAGTTAACAGCTTACAATTTATATTTTGAAGACTCTTTTCTTCACATCCTTTGATAGCTTATCTTTTGTGAAATTACTTCTTTTGTGTATTTTTTCTGGTGTTTATATCTTTGATATCAGACTTTATCAGAAATATTTGATACTAGGTTTTTTCACCAGTTAAGTGTTTCCCTTCTTTAATTCAGTTGCATTCATTTTATTCATGAAAGTTTTTTTTTAATTTCACACAATTAAAGCATATACTTTCTCTTTTGTGATTGCCTCTCTCCTTTATATGAGTAAAAATTCACCCAACACCCATAGCTGTGAAATTATTTTTATGGAATGACATATTCCAATATATCTAATATATCTCCATATACCATATATTGACCTATACCTTATTTCTGCCAAACTACTGTCCTTTTCCCCCAACATTTCTAGACAAATAACAGAGTTCTTTCCTATGTGATTCATATGATAAGATTAATCAAACCCTGGGCTATTGAGCATGGTGATTTTCTATTCTTCCTTGTCCAGTCTCTTCTGTTGATTACACTTTGCTATTTTTAATCCAATACCAAGTGGTTTGGATGATTGCTACATCTACACTATAGTTTGAGGTCTGGAAATCCTCTTCCCCTTTCATTCGTTCTTGCCTTTTTCCATCATTTCCTGGGACATTCTAGATATTTTGTCCCTTCAAATGAATTATATTATAACAAGTGGGCAATTTCAGTAACTCATCTGAAGCAGAATAGAAGCAATTGAGGAAAGAGTGGGTGATGAGGAAGTGAAGACATCTGATGTCAAAAACTTTTTCCAAGAAGTTTGGTCATGAAAAGGGAGGCAAGAGCCGGGTGTAGAACGGTTGAAGGAAGATTGTAGGGGTATTAGTTTGTTTGTTCTTTGGTTTTGATGGGGGTAAGGCAATAGGTTATACAGGAACTCTGATCAATATCAATGACCAGAATCCCTGCGATTCAGTCTGGAAAGAATTCATTAGGCCCAAGCAGACTTGGAGTCAGTATTGTAAAAGTTTATTGTTATGCTTTACAGCGGGCAAGGGTTCTTAGGGAACCTGCATACTTAAAGAAGACATAGGCATAGTTTTTAAGGAGTTGAGGCAGTAAATTAAGTGTCAATTATGCTAACTAGGTGAGTAAGGGTGGGATTAGGAAGGAGTTAAGGAGTGGTCAGTGCTTAAAGGAACATGCACTTTTAATGTCAACTTCGAAGGCTTATTACCTATAATTCACTGGGAAATAGCCCAAGGAGGGATTACCTGGAGGTGTGGTTTTAGGCCTGAAATGTCACTAAGTCAGCTAGCAATCAAGGCTGACACAAAAGTGCCTAGTCTGCCACCCATCAGTGTCATGTTTGACAAGATGGATGTTGGGAACCAAGACCAAGCACCAGTCTGAAGGGCAATTGCTCTTGCTTTAACCTACTTGGATCTGGATTGCAGTCTAGGGTGGAGGTCCTGGGGTGTGTGTCCAGCTTGCCAGAGCATGTGGAGACCTCAGAGAGGGCACCCATCTAATACCTCTGGCAGCTGAGAAAACCCCAGCGTTTGGGACGAAATCTCCCCTGTCTGGTGGCAGAGTCCTACTGTGGCAAAAAGCCCAAAAGTCAAGTAATTGAGTGGCAAAATGAGCAGGCAAAGGAAACAAAGCAGACAGAAGATTCCAACAATACACTCCTATTTTGGGGACAAAAAGGAGCAAAGCATGGAACAGGAGGAAAACAGTGAAGTCAGAACTCCTGCACCAAAAGCTTCAAAGGAAAATACAAGCTGGTTACAGGCCATAGGGGACCTTAAGAAGCAGATGGGAGAAGTGGAGGAAAAATTGGGAAGAGAGATGAGAACAATGCAAGAAAATTATGAAATGAGAGTCAACAGCCTGACTGAGGAAAATAATACCTTAAAAAACAGACTGACTCAAATGGCAAAGGTGGCTCAAAAAGGCAATGAGGAGAATGCCTCAAAAAGTCGAATTTGCCAGATGGAAAAAGAATCTCAAAAGCTCACTGAGGAGAATCATTGCTTCAGAATTAGATTGGAGCAAATGGAAGCTAATGACTTTATGAGAAATCAAGATGTTGTTAAACAGATCCAAACAAATGAAAGAATAGAAGGCAATATGAAATATCTCATGGGAAAAACCACTGACCTGGAAAATAGATCCAGGACAGATAATTTTAAAATTATTGGACTACCTGAAAGCCATGATCAAAGTAAGAACCTAGAAATCATCCTCCAGGAAGTTCTCATAGAAAACTGCCCTGATGTTTTAGTACCAGAGGGCAAAATAGAGGTTGAAAGAATCTACCGATCACCTCCTGAAAAAGATCCCAAAAAGAAAACTCCTAGGAATATAATAGCCAGGTTCCAGAATTCCCAGATTAAGAGAATTATTAAATATAATAGTAATTATATTATTATAATTCCCAGAATTATAATAATATAATTAATATTACAAGCAGCCAGGAAGAAACAATTTGAATATTGTGGAAACATAATCAGGATAACCCAGGATCTGGCAGCTTCTACACTGAGGGATCAAAGGGCTTGGAATATGATATTCCGGAGGGCAAAGGAGCTGGGATTAAAACCAAGAGTCACCTACCCAGCAAAACTGAGTATCACGTTTCAGGGGAAAATATGGTCATTCAGTGTAATAGAGGACTTTCAAGCATTCTTGCTGAAAAAACCAGAGTTGAATAGAAAATTTGACATTCAAATACAAGAAGCAAGAAAAGCATATGAAGGTAAACAGGGAAAAGAAATTATAAGGAACTTATCAAAGTTGAACTATTAACATTCCTACATGGAAAAACAATAATTGTAACTTATGAAACTTTTCTCAGTAGTTGAAGGGATTAGAAATAAATATATATATGTATATATATATATATGTGTCTATATATGAGGGTATATGGGCATATGAATACATATGTGAATGTGTGTATATACCATGTTTCTCTGATAATAAGACACTGTCTTATAATTTTTTTTTGGACAGAAAAACACCAGAGGGTTTATTTTCAGGGGAGGGCTTATTTTAATGAACATTGACAGCAATTTTAATAAACAGGTAAATGTGAACAAAAAAATGTACCTTTATTCAATAAGCAAATCACTGGGGAAGAACAGGATGACACGCTCACTGCTGCAGCTCTGATTGAATGTAGCTCAGAGCGTGGCGTGTGTTTCACAGGGGGGGGCTCGATAGGGCTTATTTTTGGGGGAGGGCTTATTTTAGAGGAATCTTACACAGTAAGGGGAGGGCTTATTTTCAGGATAGGTCTTATTATCGGGGAAACATGGTATGTTTACAAGTATACATAGATAGAGGGCACAGGGCCAATTTAACAGGAAGGGATGATACTCAAAAGGTGAAATTAACAGGTGAGAGGACTATAATGAGAGGAGATGGGGAGAGACAGATTGGGGTCAACTATCTCATACAGAAGAGGCAAGGGAAAATGGTTACAATGGAGGGGAAGAATAGGAAGGCAAAAGGGAATGGATCAACCTTATTCCCATTGAATTTGGCTTGAGGAGGGAGTGAAATACACACTAAATAGGGTATCTCACCCTCCAGGAGAGTGGGGGGGGAAGGAGATGGAGGGGGGGCCGATGGAGTGGATGGTGGCCTCGGGGGGGGGAGGGAAGTTGGAAGCAGCCACTTTTGAAAAGGGAGGGGATCAAAGTAGAGAATAGAACAAGTGGGAGGTGGGATAGGAGGGACGGAAATATAGTCAGTCTTTTACAATATATCTACTATGTTATTGTTTTGCATTAGCCACACATGTACAACCTATACTGAACTGCTTATATTACCAGTAAGGGTGGGTGACAAGGAAGGAAGAGAATGAATCTGGAATTGAAAGTTTTAAAATCAAATATTCAAATATATATGTATATATATGTGTGTATATATATATATATACTATCATTAAAACCATCTTACATGTAATTGGGAAATCAGATATACAGGCACTGAGGCATAGAGATCCACTGGAAAAGTCAAAAGGGGTATGGGAGAAAATATGGGAAAGAGAAGATTGGAGGAGGGAAATCCTGTGGGACTACTATTCTGGGACGGTGGGTAGGGGAAAAACGGGGAGAAAATTTGTAACTCAATATCTGGCGGAAAAGAATGATGTAAATCAGAAGTTAAGAAAGCATTAAAAAAAAAAGGATTAGGGAGTCATTGGGGGCAGCTAGGTGGTGCAATGAATAGAGAGCACCAGCCCTGGAGTCAGGAGGACCTGAGTTCAAATGTGACCTCAGACACCTGGTGCACTTATCAGCTGTGTGACCTTGGGCAAGTCATTTAAACCCAATTGCCTTGCCTTCCCCCCTCAAAAAAAAAAAAAAGGATGAGAGAGACCATGAGTGTATTTGTAGGAATGTGAGCAGGATTAGTGCCTAACACAGTGCTTTGCACATAGGAGCAACTTACCCAGTGACTACACGGCTGAACTGGATCCAGTGAAGAGAAAAAGACAACACTCATGTAGGTGTCCCAAAAGTCTCACAAGAGCTTCAAGCTCCTAACTGCACTGAGAATTTTGGGATGCCCTGTACAGACCCTTGAAGTCTGAGAGGCACCCAGTTGTGCTCATGACTCCCTGAGGTGGGTGCCACAGGTATTCTTCTCCCCATTTTACAGATGACAGAACTGAATCTTAGGTTAAGCGACTTGCTCAGGGGTCACAGGACTAATTTAAGTGTCAGGGTGAGATCTGAATTAGTGATTTGGGGTGAAGGATAGATCAGAGACAGGGAGACTGTCCTAGGAATTCAGGCACAAGGTCTTGAGGAAAAAGACTGAACAGTTATATGAGGTGTCCCAAAAGTCTTAGTGCAGGTGTTCTACTCCCCCCTCCCCACCTCTTCTAACTCTGTTTCTAACTTTAGTCCTAATTCCAAGGTACTACAGTTATTGCTCTGGTTCCCCTCCTCATGTGTGTTATGGAATAATGATGATGATAGCTAACATTTATATAGCACTTCCTATGTACCAGGCACTGTGCTAAGTATTTGACAATTATTATCTCATTTGATCCTAACAAGGACCCTGGGAGATAAGTGTTATTATTATCACCATTTTACAGCTCAGGAAACAGTCAAACAGAGGTCAAGTGACTTATCCAGGGTCAAGAGGCCAGATTTGAACTCAGATATTCCTGACTGTAGGCCCAGAGGTCTGTCTACTGGGTTAGCCAGCAGCTTCATGAAAGTAGAAAGAAAGGAGACAGCTAGACAGCACAGTGGATAGAGTGTGCCTCTTCCTGAGTTCAAATCCAGCCTCAGATACTTCCAAGTTGTGTGACCCTGGATAAGTCTTTTTACCCTGTTTTCCTCAGTTCCCTCATCTGTAAAATGAGCTGGAGGAGGAAATGGCAAACCACTCCAGTATCTTTGCCAAGAAAACCCCAAATGGGGTCATGAAGAGTCAGACACAACTGAAAAATAATTGAATAAAGAAGCATTCTGGTGGAAGAATTGAAAATCACAAGACTCAAAGCTAGAAGAGACTTTAGAAATCATCTCTGCTACTCTCCCATTTTACAGAAGAGGAAACTGAGACCCCCAAAAGTGAAGCAGCTCGTTCTAGACCACACAGGCTAGCAGAGGCTCAGAGACATTCTATGGACAGGAAGGACTCAGTGATAAGGCAGGGCATGGAGAGGAAGAAGGGTGTCTTCAATACAACCAGTGGCATTTGCTGTGTGGACATGGTCCCAAGGAAAGGCAGACTAGGCAAGAATGCAATAAACAGAGTAAGAGGCCAGTGGGGAAGAACTAGCCTCAAGTGCCAGCAGCAAAAAGTGGCCACCACATATCTGATAACTTCCATTATGCTGTTGTTTTTATCAACCGCAGACCCACCAGAGTCAAGTGTCTAGAACTAAGTTCATCACCTGGGGCTCCCCATCACCAAAGAACTCCTCCCCAAATACGAACAAAGACATCACAGAGATAAGAATGCCAGGTGCTTGTCAGAATTAGGAAGCAGCACCTCTATGCAAATTCAGACCCAGGCGCATGGAAATCATCAGACTAGGAGAATCTTTTCCCCCAGCTTAAAACACCTGTGGGTGCAAGGGAAAGGACACTGGACTGAGAATCGGAAGCTCTGGTTTCTCATCTCGGCTCCCACTATTGGAGGGACTTGAGGAAAATCACTTAACCCTTCTGGGCCTCAGTTTCTTCCTCTGTAAAATGAGAGGATTGGCTCAGATCCCTAAGGCCTCTTTTGGGTCTCTGGTCTTCTTACACAGGGTTTGCTACTGCCTGGGATGGCCAGTGCACTGCTAAGGATCTCACAAATACTTGTAGTAATCACTTTCCTTTCCTATAGCCAAGTCACATGGATTATCTCATTTAATTTTCCCTGCACAATTGAGATGACTCAGGCAGTATTTTCCCGGTGAGGTAATGAAGGGCAACCTCTGAAGGGCCAGGATTGTTTCGCTTTTGGCTTTGCAGCTCCAGAGCTTAGCACAAGGCTCCGCACACAATACCTGTTTGTTGATTTAATGATTGAGTCCAAGTGACAGTCTTTTGTATATCTGAATACAGTTAGCACGCATCCTAGCACGCATCTCAGGCTTCTCTCCTATAGGCTAAGTATGACCAATTTCTTTAACTGACTTTTATATAACACATATCCAAGACTTTTCGCCATCCGAGCTGTCCTTCTCTGGACACTCTCCAGCTTATTGTTGGGGTGTTTTTTTAGTAGATTAGTTGTAGCCTACTCTTTGTGTGACTTTGTTTTGGGTTTTCTTGGCAAAGATAATAAAGTGGTTTGTCATTTCCTTCTCCAGCTCATTTTACAGATGAGACCCTAAGGCAAACAGGGTTAAGTGCCCTGTCCAGGGTCATACAGCTAGTAAATGTCTGAGGCTGGATTTGAACTCAGGTCCTCCTGACTCCTAGGCCAGGGTTCTATCCTCTGTACCACCTAGCTGCCCTTCAGTTTATTAATGTCCCTAAAATGTGATAAACCCCAAACTCCAGATGTAGTCTGATCAAAACAGAGTACAGGGAATTTATCTTCTCTATATTCCTATAAAAAAGTAAACTACAAAATTCCTTTCAGGTCTCTTCTGGCCATAGTCTGTATATGAAAAATTTAGTAATGTGGTTAGACCAGAAGAAGACCTTACTTCTCTATTTAACTTGTCTTTGTGCCTTTTTCCTACCCATTCATCTGTGGGGGAGAAAAGACAAAGGAGGAACCTTGAACCCCAGAGCTATTTGACAGTTATTAGGCAGATGACCATTTCCCAGTTTATAGTCTAGATTTCAGAGATTAAGAGGCTTGTGAAATGCTTATCATAAACTAAAATTAGGTTTCTGACAGAAGGATCCAAGTACCTGGACTAGGAAAAGGAGTCCAAAGAAAAGACTAACCCTAAGGCCTTTTAAGCAGCTGGAGAAGCTCTTCTTGTTTTAAAGATGATGATGATGATGATGATGATGATGATGATGATGATGATGATGA
>NW_027187378.1:25204836-25239969 GCF_028583685.1 Petaurus breviceps papuanus | reverse complement strand
GATGATGATGATGATGATGATGATGATGATGATGATGATGATGATGATGATGATGATGATGATGAATTAGAGCTAGCATTTATATAGAACCTACTATGTGCCAGGTACTGATCTAAGTGCTTTTTTTTATCCTCACAACAACCCTGGGAAGTGGGGGCTATTATTATCCCTATTTTATAGTTGAGGAAACTGAGGCAAATTGAGGTTAAGTGACTTGCCCATGGTCATACAGAGGTCTGAGGTCATATTTGAATTCAGGTCTTCCTGAGAAAACCTTCTTGAAAAGTTTAGAACCTGGATTGAGAATCTCCAACTAGGGAGGTGAGAAATTCCCAGTCAAGAATCTGTAGGGAAGAAGAGAAAAGAACCTAAGGGAAGGATTTTTTGCTAGTCCCAGGCAAGGGTTTGCATCTTTTCTAAAAGAGCAAGAAAAAAATCTATGGTATTTAAAATATAAGAACATTGGGGCGGCCAGGTAGCATAGCAAGTAAGAGCACCGGCTCCAGTGTCGGGATGACCTGGGGATCGAATCTGGGCTCAGATACTTAGCACCACACCCATAAATAACTGGCCGTGTAACCTTGAGCAAGTTACTTAACCCCAATTACTTTAAAAAAAAAAGATATACAAACATAGACTTCCCCCTGCTTTTCCCTTGAGGATGGGAAAGCTGGGGACTTCAGCAGAGCCAGAAGTCAGAAGTCAATCAATTAGTCAAAAGCATTTATTAAACACTCACTATGTACTAGGCACTCTGCTAAGTGATGGGAATAGAAATATAAGCAGATAACACTTACTGGCTGTGTGACCTTGGGCAAGTCACTTAACCCCAATTGCCCTCCCCAAAAAAAGGTAAAAAAAAGAAATATAAGCAGAAAGACAATTACAGGAAGCCTTTTGTAGTGTCATTCCTCAAAGCATCAAAGGAGACTGTTCTCTCTGCCTCATTTTCCTCATTTGTGGAATTGGGATAATGCCTGCACTATTTCACAGGATTGTTGGGAGATAAGATAAACTACAAGATTCTATTCAAAACAGATCGATTCAACATTTATTATGCCCCTACTATTGGCTACTACAGTGATTAATGTGTAAATGATGATGGTTTGTTTGAGGGTCAGTAAGAATACTGCCTTGTCTAGAGCAGAAAGTGGATGGAAGCTAGGTGGTGCAGTGAATAGAACACAGGTTCTGGAATCAGGAGGACCTGAGTTTAAATCCAGCCTCAAACACTTGCTAGCTGTGTGACCCTGGGCAAGTCAATTAACCAATTGTCTCTAAAGGAAAAAGAAAGTGGATGTGAGCTTGGGAAATGTGAGAAATAAGTTTAGAAAGGTAGGTTGAGAACCTTGAACGTCAGACTGGAGCATTTGGATTTTATTCTGTAGACAACTAGAAACAGTTAAAGCTCCTCAGAGCCAGGGCCCAGCAGGGACCCTGCCACTGAAACTCCTCCGAAATTAGAAGGGAATAATTCACCCTGAGCTTCTCCCTAAAACATCTGCCACCAGCCATCTGTGATCGTATATATGTATCTCTCTTTCTCTCTCATACTCACGTGTTCCTTCCGTCTACCCTTTTATCTGCAGTTTATTTCCTGTCTTAACAGACCTCAGGGACCTGCTGGCAGAAGAAACACCAAGTAGTTGGGACCCGCTCCAGAAACCACTACCCTGGCCAACTCCCCTCCTGCCCAGATGGTGTGTGCCCAGGGAGTGACAGGCCAGGGAGGAAAGGACCCCAGTGATGGACAGTGAGGGGCCCAAGATTGGTGTGGGAATGACCTGGAGTCTACAAGCCCAGAATGAGAAGACGGGCTAAATCAACCATGGAACCGCCTACTGCTCCACTGAGGCTGTTATCCCCAGAAATGGGCTAGAACTTGAAAAGGCAGCTCACCTCAGAGCCCTCCTAGGATGTCTATTAGCCTCTTCTCTTTCCGAATCTTCCTGTTCCTGGAGTTTCCCGGGGTGAGATCAGGCCACAGTGCTAGATATCAGGACTTGGCCTCAGTGACTATTATTTCTCCTGAAGTCTCTAGCTGCACAACCTCTCTGAGGCTAGGACTCCCTCCTCCTCCACCTCTCTCCTGTACTTCTGTGGAGCACCCAGCCATTTCAGGGTCTGCCTAGGAAGAAGACAGCATCTCAGGGTCACATCCAAGGAACGAGGCATCCACCATGGCCTTCCTCCTGAGGCTGCTCAGGTTTGGGACAGAGAAAAAAAAGGCAAAGCATTACACCAACGTGAAACGAGATGTGAATCCTGAGGATATGTGGGAACTTGTGGGAGAGCTGGGGGATGGAGCCTTTGGGAAAGTATTTAAGGTAAGCATGCATTGACTAGGACTGATTCTTGGGAGGGAGGTTAAAGGTGTTTACTTACCGACTTGGCCTAGCTGAAGACATACCCCAAAAGAGATCAGCTTCCCTACGATGAGGTTTTGGAGACCTTGGCCCTCTTGGGATGGGCCATAATGGAAAAGGGGAGCAGGGCCCTAGGTCTTCTCCCACCAGAGAGGGGTGGGGAGAGAAACCCTGGAGTATCTAATTCTTTCTAGCCCCATCTGCCCTTGGCCACCTGCTAGAAAGAGCTGGCATTAGGAACATAGGTTTAGAGATGGAACACCCTTATTTTACAAAAGTGGATAATGAGGCTTAAAGAGGAATGACTTGCCCTGGGTCACCCAGCTAGTAGGTATTAGAGGTAGGATTTGAGCCTAGGTCTTTCTGGCTCTATGTCCTACATGTTGCACTGCATGAAGGCCCCCCCCCCAAAGATGCTCAAAAGAAAACTGGTAATTCCAGTTATCTGTCTATCTGTTTTCCCACTTCCTCATGGACCCTTCTCTCTGACTTACTCATGTTTTTAATGCTTCCCTATTCAGTTTTCTCTTCTTTCTTTTTGCTCTCTCCCTTGTTCATCTCATCCACATCCAGCCCTTCAATTATTACCTCTCTATAGACTACTCACCACTTTTTATTTCAAGCCCTGAGCTCTCTTCTAACTTCTAGTCCCACATTTCAAACTGCCAATTGGACACTGTTACTTGTATATCCCACTGACCTTTCAAACTTAACCAACAAAGTTCACCATCTTCCACCCCAAACCACTCTCTCCCAACTTGGCCATCTCCATAGGTGGCACCACTAGCTTCCTAGGTACCAATGGTAGAAACATCAAGGTAATCTGTCAGGTACAATCTGTCCTCAGGTCGTACTGATGATGGAATCTTCCTCTCTGATGTCACTTGAAAGTGTCTCCTCCTTCCCATTCCCACTACCTGAACTTAAGTCTTCATTGCTTCTCACCAGCACTGCTTCAGGAACCTCCTTATGGGCCTCTCTGCCTCCATTCTCTTCTCTTCTAATTCATGCTTTTTGCCATCACTCTATTAATCGTCCTAAAGAAGTATCCCTCTCTCCTGGCACAATAATGGTCTATATCTCCCTATTGCCTACAGAATAGAGTACAAACTCCTTAATCTAGCATTCTAGGTCTTCCATTATCTAGATCGAATTCATTTTTATCTCCATCTCCCATCCGTCCTTTACACATACCAAATGCCCCAGCCAACTTGGACTAACTTGCTCTTCTCCCAACATATCTGGGCCTTTCCCCCTGTACTTTGTCCATACCATTCCCTCTGCCTAGAGTGAGCTAATTAATCCCCTATCTCACCTCTTGGCCATCTTTCACGGCTCTGCTCAACTACTACATCCACCAGGAAGCCTACCTTGTTCACCCCAATCAGAAGTGATTTCTCTTTGCCCTGAGTCATATTGTACATATTGTCCCATGACGCAAAATATGGATCCTTGCATTGTAATTATTTGTGTCCCTGTCCTCTCATCTCCCCTCAGGGACACGACTGTATCTAACACAGGATCTCATATATAGCAGACACTCAATATGTTAGTGTCTGCTTTTTAATGGATGGTGAGTTAATGAATGAATGAACACTGCCTGAGTATCTTCTGCAATAACAATAAACATTTATACATTGCTTTAAAGTTTTCAAAGTGCCTTACTGAGAGGCACCATGGCCTTGTAAATGGAGAGCTGACCTCAGTCAGGAAAGCCTAGATTCAAGTTTGGCTTCTTATAGTTACTGGCTACATGATCCCAAAAAGGCCTCTTACTTCTCAGTATCCCCAGGCAATTCTAAGATTATAATTTGCCCAAAGACCACAATAGAGGAAGCTCCTCTCCCAGACCTCCTCATTCTGATGAAATTTCAGATAGGACTTTTAAAAAGAAATCACTTTGCATAGATTATCTCCTTTGAAACTAGAGTCATCCTATGAGGCCAATTTTACCTATGGGTATGATTAACTTCATTTTACATCTGTGGAAACTGAGGCTTAGAGAGTTTAAGTCTCTTGTCTAGGGTCACACAGCTGTCAGAAGTCTTTCTGCCTCCAGGCTCAGCCCTCTGTCCACTGTAGAACAGTGCTGGACTGAAATGCTCTCAAAACAGGAGGGTGATGTGTTCTAACTCTGCTATTAACTGACCTGTGTGAACTTGGATACACATTTCTCCTCTATATCTCAATTTCCTCATTTGAAATTGAGTGGGTTGGATTAGCTGACCTATAAGATCCCTTCAAGCTGTAACAGTTGATGAGTTTGTAAGGGGCCCAAGCCCCTTTTTTTAGGGCCCTGTTTTCTGCGGCCAAGAACAATGACACACCAGCATTAGGTTTCCTGTTTATGGCTTTTGTTATTATGAAGTGTGGTTTCAACGAGAAAAAAGTCACAGAAAAGCAAAGCTTGTGGAGAAAGCTTTTTTTGTCCCTTGTGTATTTACAAACTTTTCTTCTGGACACTCACTTAGGTGCAACGCTTATCTCTGATTGCCCAAGGAGTAATGGTTGGGAGGGGAAAGGTTATCAGGTGAGATGGACCAGGGTCTAGACCACCAAGTGGGCACCTGACCCCATCTGGCACAACCCATGTTGCTGGCCTTAACCAGAGGTGACAGAGCTGGCTGCTCACATGAACTTTCCACCTCTTGCTGTTTCTGTACACTTTTACAGCTACAGCCTGGTTCTTGCTGCTGAGGCCTTTGACTAGATGCACCCAAGAGGAATTCAGTATGCAGCTGCCTCTATTTATCCTGTATCGCATGGTAGACTGTGAGGTCCTTGAGAGCAGGGCATGTTTTTGACCTTTCTTTGTATTCCCAGAACTTAGCACAGTGAGTACCTGGGACATACTCAATGTGAATGCTTATTGGTGACCTCTCTTGACTAGTGGCTACAGATTCACCTCTACTTTTTGAAAAGGTATGCTATGAGCCCATTTCAGCAAGAACTGTAGATATAAACAGTTAACATAATTCCTACCTTCAAGAAGCTTCTAGTCTAGGAAGGATGATAAATATCCACACATATAGATTATGATGGGTAAAAAGAAGTACATAAAGTGAAGTGAAATCAGATGAAGTAAGAGATCATTTCCATCTGGGAAGATCAGGGAAGGCATCATAGAGGAGGTGCCACTTGAGTTGAGACTTGAAAGATTGGTTCAGATGTCATAGACAGAAATGGGGTATATGGTGGACATTGTAGACAAAGGGATATAAGTGAGCAAAGGAATAGAGGAGAAAAAATTCAGGAAATGTTAGGGGGATTGAGGAGTAGTCATCAACTCATACAATCATCTATCTAGAAATGATCAGGGCTTGGACACCATTTAGGCCAACCCCTATATTTTATAGATAAAGAAGGCAAGGATCAGAGAGGTGAGCAACCTGCCCAAGGACGGCTTGACAGGAACATATAGAAGGAATAGTGGCAAAAAGGTTGGAAAGGTAGATTGAAGCCTAATTGTGAAGGGCTTTAAGTGCCAGTGAAAGTATAGATTTTATTTAGTGCAACCAGACCAAAGTTTGGTTGAGACTATGAACTTCAGTCTAATCAGCGATATGAAATCAAACAATCATGGCAAGTCTTAGTTAAAGCTCAGGCTTCATAGATCATTAGGAACATACTACCAGTTTTATTGCAATAAAAATTAGGAAGGAATAAAAATAAAATTAGTAGGAATAAAAGGCTTTTTGGCAATAAACTAAGCACCAACCCAACCTGGGATCCAATTCCCTTTCTTAAGTCATTCCCATAAAATTCTGTTCCTTCCACAATATCCTCACTGCCATCCCTGGGTTGAATGGAAGATCACAAGATGTTCTTTGATATGATTGAAATATGTTGGATTTCCTTTGGTAGAGATTGTAGGAAACTGTACAGGACAAATGTGACATATTGGGGCCCAGGAGTGACTGATTGGGCTTAATGTGTTAACCAACCCAACCATATTTGCATTTTAAACACAATGATGACTTAAATTGATGTGGGCCTCGGGGTTAAGGGGAACTTTCCACTACATGAACTCATTTGCTCCTCACAATTGCTGGGGGGGGGGCAGGGAAGGGGAGGAGATACTCTAGGCAGTTTACACTATTTTCAAATGGGAGAGTCTGGAGCTGAGAAAGCTTGAGTTACTCTTCCAGACTTGTCAAGTCAACAAGTTAGTCAAGTAGCATTTATTAAGCACCAGCTACATACCAGGCACTGTGCCAAGTACTGGGGATACAAAGAAAATAAAAAGACAACAACAACAGTCCCTGCTCTCAAGGAGTTCACAGCGTAACGGAGGAGGGGAGACCCAAACAGTTGTACATACGCACAGTTACACATGCGCAGACAAGACACAGACGGGCTTAACTGAATAAGCTCCCTCGGAGGGAGGGCACTAAGATTAAAGAGGACCAGGAAGGGCTTCTGGCAGAAGGTTGGACTTTAGTTGAGACTTGAAGGAGGCAGGGAAGCCAGGAGATGGAGATGAGGAGAGAGGGAGTCCCAGATATGGAAAGAGCCAGAGGAAATGCCCAGGCTTGGACGGTGGAATGTCTTGTGTGAGGAATAGCAAGGCCACTGTCACTGTCACTACCCACTGCAGAGTGGGTAGAGGGGAATAAGGTGTAAGATGGAAAGTTAAGAAGGGGCGAGATGATGAAGTCCTTTAATAGCCAAACAAGGGTCTTTTATTTGATCTTGGAGGTAATAGGGAGCCATTGGAGTTTATTGAATAAGGGAGACTTTGTGATTGTAGGTTAATAATAGTAACATAGTTCAATTATAATAGCTGAGTTCAGGTCCTCATCCCTTATTGCCTGGATTACAGCAATAATATCCTACTTGCTCTCCTTGCCTCTGTCTACATCCTAGTGTAACATGACTGGTAAGTGAATCCTTCTACTGAACTGGGCAATCTAGTCTGGATCCCTTATGGAAGACTTTCTCATAGTTGGGAGACTCTACTCCCTGAACCAAAACAGAAAAGAATGGATGAACCAAAAGACCTAGGCCCATTTCTCTGGGTTAGATGAGAAGAAGGCCTCATAGCTCTTTCCCTTACAGAGATTCTTAAAGTGAACTATGCCACCCCCTGAGGGGCACTGGAACGATTGGGGGAAAGGGCAGTATTAGCCTCAGGTGCAATCGGAGTGGGGTGCTGTATAAAAATAAGGGGGCCATGAATGCATAAGCAAAGAAGAGAAGAAAATTTTGAAAAACTATTCTTACATGTTTCATCTGTTGTGCTAAAAGAGTTAAAGTTGTAGTAGTTACATTATTTTCCAAATAAACAGACAAAAATTAAGTTATAACCCATCAGTGGTCAAGTCTGCTGACAGGGTTTAACAAGCAAGTGTTGGCATCAAACATGTTGCGCCTTATTGGGAAGTTCAGCATGCATTGGCAGGAATGTATGCATGTAATGTCTTGTTTACAGTACAATACTATATGGTTACATGACACAATATTGCGTCATCAAAATTTCAATACAGGAAAAAATGCAAATTTACAATGAATTATTAAATTTAAGATGCATCATTGTTTTAAAAATGTTTTTTAAATGACAAATTTTTAAAAATATATTAAAGGGTTAAAAAAAAGGTAAATTTTCAGGGAGGCACTAAGTAAATTTTTTCTCTTTTTTTCCCAAGGCAATTGGGGTTAAGTGACTTGCTCAGAGTCACACAATTAGTAAGTGTCAAGTGTCTGGTCTGAGGCCAGATTTGAATTCAGGTTCTCCTGACTCCAGGGCCAATCCACTATGCTGCCTAGTGCCCCCGCATAACTTTTTTTTTAAGGGGATGGCAAACCAAATAAGTTTGGGAACCTCTGCCCTAGAACAAAGTCTCTCACTGAATGCCTTCATACTACCAGAGCCTGGCTGAAGACAGTGAGGTGAAGCAATGGCCAAAGTTGACTCAGGCTGTTTGAAGACGCTGACTATGCCGTTAATCAAAAAAGCTCTTCCCAATCACATGGCTTGCTAAGTGACTTGCCCGGGGTCACACAGCTAGTAAGTTTCTGAGGTCGGATGTGAACTCAGGAAGATGTCTTCCTCATTTCAGGCCAGATACTCCATCCATTATACCACCTAGCTGCCCTATTATATAGATATAGATACACATATCACTTATGTGTGTATATTTGTTGTTCATTCATTCTATCATGTCTAACTCTTCATGACCCCATGGACCATAGCACTCCAGTCCTTCTATCCTCCATCATCTCCCAAAGTCTGTTCAAGCTCCTGTTTGTTGCTCCCATGACACTCTACCATTCCCTTTTCCTTTTGCCTTCAGTCTTTCCCAACATCAAGGTTTTTTCCAATGCGTCCTGTCTTCTCATTATGTGGCCAAAGTATTCAAGCTTTTGTCCTTCCAATGAGCAGTCTGAATTAATTTCTTTAAGTATTGACTGATTTGACCCCCCAAGGGACTCTTGAAAGTTCTCTCCAGCACCACAATCCAAAAGCACCAATTCTGCAGTGCTCAGCTTTCCTAATTCTCATAGCCATATATTACCACTGGAAAAATCATAGCTTTGACTATATGAACCTTAGTTGCCAAGGTGATGTCTCTGCTTTCTAGTATGCCATCCAGATATACGATAGCTCTCCTTCAAGGAGCATGTTTTAGTTTCATAACTGCAGTCACTATCTGCATTGATTTTGGCCCCAAGAATATAAAATCTGATACTGCTTCCATTTTTTTCTCCCTCTGTTTTCCAGTAAGTGATGAGAACAGTTGTCAAGATCTTAGGTTTTTTTTTTTAATGTTAAGCTTCAAGCCAGCTTTTACACTCTCCTCATCAAGAGGCTTCTTAACTCTTTTTCACTTTCTGCCCTCAGAGTGGCATTATCTGCATATCTGCGATTGTTGATACTTCTTCCAACATCCGTAATTCTGGCTTTTGATTCAACCAGTCTGACATTTTGTATGATGTACTCTGTATACAAGTTAAATAAAAAAGGTGACAATATATAGCCTTGTCATACTCTATTACCAGTTCTAAAGCAATCAATTGTTCCATCTTCAGTTCTAATTGTTGTTTCTTGGCCCATATACAGGTTCCTCAGGAGATAAGTAAGATGATCTGGTATTCCCATCCCTTTGAGGACGTGACACATTTTAGTTCTGATCCACACAATCAAAGGCTTTAGTGTAAGCAATGAAACAGAAGTAGATGTGTCTCTGGAACTCCCCTGCTTTCTCCATAATCCAGCAGATATTGGCAATTTGGTCTCTAGCTCCTCTGCCTCTTTGAAAACCAGCCTGCCTTTCTGATGATTCTCAGTTCACATAGTGCTGAAGCCTAGCTTGTAGAATTATAAGCATAACTTTGCTGGCATGTGAAATGAGCACAATTGTTTGGTAATTTGAACTTTCCTTGGCATTGCCCTCCTTTAGGACTGGAGTGTGACTGCTCTTTTCCAATGCAGTCACCACTGCTGAGTTTTCCAAATTTACTGGCATGTTGAGTGCAGGACTTTAACATCAACATCTTTTAGGATTTTAAATAGCTCAGCTGGAATTCCATCACCTACCGTAGCCTTGTCGTTAGCAATGCCTCCTGAGGCCCACTCTACTTCATTCTCCAGGACATATGGCTCTAGATCAGCACTGTAATTATCGATGACTTGAGCTCTCTCTTGTACAGTTCTTTTGTGTGTTCTCGCCGCCTGCTCTTAATCTCTTCTGCCTTCTACCTCTCCCTCAGTCCCTACCACTTCTGTCTTTCATCAAGCCCATTTTGGCATGAAACGTTACCTTGATAGCTCTAGTTTTCTTGAAGGGATATCATCTTTCCCATTCTGTTGCTTCCTTCTCTTTCTTTGCATTAGAGAACCCCCTGATGTCTCCTGGCTATTATCTGGACCCGGCATCATTCGGGTGCGGATACCTCTCCCTTCCCTTCTCACTCTCCTTTCCTCACTTATTTATTAAGCCTCATCAGAGCCATTTTGCTCTCTTGCTCTTCTTTTTTATTTGGGATTTTTTTTGTTGTTGGCTCCTGTTCAATATTGCAGACCTCTGTCCAGAGTTGTTCAGGCCCTCAATCGACCAGATATAAACCTTTAAATCTATTCATCACTTCCACTTCTTATCCATAAAGGATGTTATTTAGGCCATATCTATGTGGCCTGATGGTTTTCCCTATTTCTTTCATTTATGTCTGAATTTTGCAATAAGAAGCTCATGATCTGAACCACAGTCAGCTTCAGGTCTTCTTTCAACTGACTATATAGGTTTATCCACCTTTGAATGCAAAGTATATAATCGATCTGATTTTTATATTGTCCATTTGGTTTAACATTCACATGTAGAGTCCTCTTTTAGGTTGGTGAAAAAGAATGTTTGCGGGGCGGCCAGGTAGCACAGCGAGTAAGAGCACCGGCTCCAGTGTCAGGATGACCTGGAGATCGAATCCCGGGCTCAGACACTTAGCACCCACCCAGAAACACCTGGCCGTGTAACCTTGAGCAAGTTACTTAACCCCGATTGCTTAGGGGCAGCCAGGTGGCTCAGCAAATAAGAGCACTGGCTCCAGTGTCGGGATGACCTGGATCAAATCCGGGCTCAGACAGTCAGCACCACACCCAGAAATAACTGGCCGTGTAACCTTGAGCAAGTTACTTAACCCCGATTGCTTAAAAAAAAAAAAAAGAATGTTTGCTCTAACCAGTGAGTTATCTTGACAAAACTCTATTGGTCCCTGCCCAGCTTCATTTTGTACTACAAGGTCAAACTTTCCTATTATTCCAATTATCTTTTGATTTTTTTTTTGTTAAAACAGTCGTTTTAGCATTCCAATCCCCTATGATGAATGTCACATCTTTTTTTTTTTCTTATTTTTTCTGACAGGTAAACTATTCCTTGATCTCCCAGATTTCTTACAGTGTCACATCTTTTTTAATGCTATTTCTCCTTTTTTAATATTTTATTTTTTCCAATTACATGTAAAACAATTTTAACATTCATCTTAAAAAATGTTGTTACAAATCCTCTCTCTTCTACCCCTCCCTGACACAGCAAGCAATTTCATATAAGTTAGATGTATGCAGTCATGCAAAACATATTTCCATATTAGTCATATTGTGAAAGAAAACACAGACAAAAAAAACATGAAAAAAATAAAGTAAAAAACAATATGTCTTAATTTGCATCCAGACTCCATTTCATGCTATTCTGGAAGATATTGTAAGTCTTCATAGAACTGAGCTACTTTGGTCTCTTTGGTATCAGTGGCTGGAGCATAGACTTGTATTACTGTGATGTCGAATGGTTCGCCTTGGATTCATACAGATATCATTCTGCCATTTTTGAGATTATACCCCAGCACAGTTTCCTCACCCTTTTATTGATGATGGGGGCGACTCTATTTCTTCTAAGGGATTCTTGCCCATTATAGTGTATGTAGTGATCACCTGAATTAAATTCAACCATTTCCATCTATTTAAGTTCACTGACATCTTGGATGTCTGTGTTTAATCTTTCCATCTGCTATTGACCACATCCAACTTACCTTGGTTCATAGATCCCACTTTCCAGATTCCTATACAATATTGATCTTTACAGCATTCTTTCATCACCACATATACCCACAGCTGAGCTTCCTCTCTGCTTTGGCCCAGCCACTTCATTCTTTCTGGAATTACTTGTAGTTGCCCCGTGCCTTTTCGCAGCAGCATATATTGGATGCCTTTCAATCTGAAGGGCTCATCTTCCATCATCTCTTTTATTCATTTTAATACTGTCCATGGGGTTTTCTTGGCAAAGATACTGGAGGAGTTTGCCATTTCCTTCTCCAGTGGATTATCTTTTGTCAGAACTCTCCACTATGACCTGCCTTTCTTGGGTAACCCTGCACAGAATAGCTTGGAAGTCACAGGACACAACTAGCACCACACAACATTAAAAAAAACTAAACTGACTCCATATTAACTAACAGGAAATGACTAGTGACTAATATGTGAGACATTACAGAAGCAGCTGCCTCTATGTGATCAGATCATTGCCTAGTTAGAGGTAAGATAAAAATTAATGCCAAATTAAAGAAATTGATAAATATGAGGGGACATAATACGCAATTACAACAGCTCCATTCAAACGTCTTTAAACAAGCTGTTGATTGAAAAATAATTGGGAAATGCAAGTAGAGACATTGATAAAAATAAGTTTAATCAAGGAGGTCAGAGAGCCAAGAAACTACTTTAGCTAACAAACATCTGCTCTCTTTGCCAAGTTAAGAATTTTGGCAACCAAGGATAAAGCTAACTTATAGTATAAATTCATTGGCAAAACATTACAAAGGACTATAGCAAAAGCTTACAAGCAATATAACTTCACAAAACAGCGAAAGGTAGCAGAGGGGAAAATGAAATTGGGAAAAGCTTAATATGCAATCCAATTAAATTAGAATGTGCCAACATTTGTTGGTAAAACTGGAAGAAAAGGGGTGACTAGGTGGTGCAGTGAATAGAGCACCAGTCCTGGAGTCAGGAGGACCTGAGTTCAAATCTGGCCTCAGACACTTAATTAATACTTACTAGCCATGTGTCCTTGGGCAAGTCACTTAACCCCAATTGCCCTGCCTTTTCCCCTCCAAAAAAAAAAAAGCAAAACAAAAACTGGAAGGAAAACAAAGATGTGGACTGGACTAGTTTTCTGAGGTTTCTATATTGTTTTATTCTCATTGGTGACAGTGAAACCAAGACGTTTGTATCCTAATACACTGTACTCAGTATTGAGGGTTGTGTAGCCTGATTCTCCACTTGGAGAGAATAGGATCCCCAGGATCAAGTCATGCTTTGGGTCAGCATCACTCAAAAACACAGTTCTCAAACCTCCACTGATGTTTCTTTTACTGGACCAACCAAAAGACATATTCATTCAAAGCAAAATGCCTTCAATTAAATAACAATTTAATAATTAAATTAAATACATGAGAAAGAAATTTTCCTCCATACATACATGTCCCACAAATTCCTTCAGCAAAGATATTTCCCTCTTTCAAGTTCAGTCCCTATGCCTTGTTGTCTCTTTGTACCAGGGGAGAGAGACCCAGATGCCTTATAGGAAGTTGCATTAATTCTCAAAGAGCTCTTTTACATCCCCCAAATAGGGAGGTCCAAATGGAAAGGAACTTCCTTTCATCTGGACAATGAAATTCCCCAGGTACTCCTGTTTCCAGAGGACATTGTGCTGACTGCATTAAGCCCCAGAATGCTAAAAGACCTCTTCAGGGCTATCCATAGCCACTCAAAAGAGACTGGCCTAGAAAGCCACACAAGAAAAACCAAATGAAGGTAAAATCTTAGCATATGCAGTTGGATGGGCAGCCCACTGAGTCCATTAGTACATTAGTACATATATTTTTGAAAGACACGATACATGAACAATGATCTGGGCTCAGACCTGAATAGAAGGAAAGTCAATTACATATTGAGGGAAACATGCAGGTTTCTCTGTAACACCAGTCTGCTCCTTGCCACCAAAGCCTACACTACCATCTCAGAAGACTCAAAACTATAGGTGACCCAAAGGGCATAAGTAGGCTACTGTATATTACCAACAAGGACTTATATGCTAGAAAAGACATGGAAAAAATATGCATGGTCATGCATTACTGGAAAAGAAGCGAGGTAATCTCATAGGGAGAATGAGCAATGGAAGGCAGGCAACTCGAGTGTGGAATTGGTTCTCACAAAATACAGTCCACAAAGCTCCCAAAATGACTGTGCAACCATGCCATTTCCCACCCCACCCTACCTCAACAACCTTCAGGGACTCCCTATTACTTCCAGAATTGAATATAAAATGTTCTATTTGGTATTTAAAGCTCTTCACAACCTGGCCTCTTCCCACCTTTCTAAGCTCTTCTATACTTTTTCTTCTTCAAGGGTTCTCTAAGCTCTAGAAACTCCGGCCCTTGCAACATGTTGCTCACACATGACCTTCTGTCTCTTGACTGAGTATTTTCACTGACTGACCGCCATGCCTGGAATGTTTTGCCTCCTTACTCTTCCATCTCCTGTCTTCCCTTTTATTGGTGTTTAGATGTTTACTGTCTGACTCTTTATGACCCCTTTTGGGGTTTTCTTGGCAAAAATACTAGAGTGGTCTGCCATTTCCTTCTACAGCTCATTTTACGAAAGAAGAACTAAGGCAAACAAGGTTAAGTGACTTGCCCAGGGTCACACAGCTAGTAAGTATCAGAGGCCAGATTTAAACTCAGATCTTCCTGACTTCAGGCCTAGCACTCTATCTGCTGCACCACCTAGCTGTCCCTGGTTTCCTAATTTCCTCCAAGATTCATCTCAAATCCAATCTTCTACAGGAACCTTTTCCCAGATTTGCTCCTTTCTATTCCCCTCCCAATGCTAATGACTTCTCTCTGAGATAATCTTCCATTCATACTGTATCATCTTATCTGTCCGGTTATTTGCATGTTGTCTCCCCCATTAGAATGGGAAATCCTTGAAGGGAATATTTTTGCTTTTCTTTGTATACCCAGTCCTTAGCACCATCCCTGCACAAAGTAGAAGCTTAATAAGTGTTTGTTTATTGACTGACTGACAAAAATGTTCAAGTCTCTAGACTAGAGGAAGACTTCCAGTGGGTTGGGTAAATCTCCCACAGAGGATTTGAAGGAGAACATGGACAAGACCCACATAGGCGAAGAAAGACCCACAGAGGTCCTGTGACCTGAAAACAGTGATGAGATTGTGGATATATCAATTATACATGGAGAGAAGTCTGCTGGTTTAGTTTGAGTTTAGCCTTTCTTGTGGCAGTATGTCCCATCTTTCCACTTCTAGCATTGCCCCAATGGTTGGATTGCCCTACTACCCTGATGTATGGACAGCCCTGCCTATGAAGGGTGTGGTGTCAAACCACTGCCCTACTTTAGGTGGTATGGGTTCCAGGCCCTAGGTGGGGCATTGGCAAGCCACCTTGGTGGAAGACATGAGACCACAGTCATCTCCCACAATGATTAGGAGCAGTGACCACCGAGGCTAAAGAACAACTTCTCTAACTATCTGTTGACACCTGTTCCTCCATTGGTCCTGAAGCCATCATGCCTGAAGTCCAACAACCAACGTAGTAGTGTCCTTCCCTTGTTATACTGTCTACTGTCTACCCAACCTGCTTAGGTCTCTAGCCTTCCTTTGAATGAATAAAATCAATCTCTTTCTTACTCTGCCTTAATGTTAATGCCTTCTCTGAGATTGCTTTTCATCTACTATATATGATATATTATAATGATATTAATAATGCAATCATAATGTTATATAATAATTATATACAGTAGAATTATAATAATATATTATATGTATACATCTTTTTGCATGTTATCTTTCTCATTAGAATATAAGCTCCTCGAGGGCAGGAACTTGCGTTTTTTCTTTTCTTCCTACCTAGTGCTTTACATAGTACCTGGCACACAAAATGCCTAGCACATAGCAGGCACTTATTGATTGATTGATTGATAGTACGTGTTTAATGAATGCTTGTTGACTTTTGGCAAAGCCTCTAAGTCCCGAAACTCCTACAAGTGACTGGGACAGCTAGATATGTACTACCTCATAGGTAGTTATCACTGCCCCTTGGGGAGAGTTGGGAAATAGCAGCAGCAGCCTTGCTCTCTGGATCGCTGAGGACTTTGTCCAAAAGGCCCACTGGTCAATCTACTGCTGGCTGTTTTATCAGCTCTGATCTTCTGAAATACATCTGCAATTACTCCTGTGTGCAACAATATTGTCTGCAAGAGCATAGGTTTAGAACTAGGTTGGACCTTAAAAGCCACCTAGTTCAGCCCCTTCTTTTCGCAATTGAGAAAACTGAGTAACAGAGGGTAAACAACTTACCCAGGGTCACACAGTCAGTCGGTCTCTAAGGTGGGAGTGCCCCCCGACTCTAAATCCAGTACCCCACCCACACCATTGGCTCTTCTTGCTGCCAATTTCAGATATTTGACTCCCTGCTCTCCTTCCTCCATCCCTCCCCTCACCCTACACACCCTTTCAGAGTTCTCTATAATATTTGCATTTTGTGTCACTTGCTCATCAGAAGTGATTTTTCTACCTGTGGTTCTCACATACCCTTTTGATCTTTTTTTTTCTTGGCAAGGCAATCAGGGTTAAGTGATTTCCCAGGGTCATACAGCTACAGTGTGTGAGGCCAGGTTTGAACTCAGGTCCTCCTGACTCCAGGGCTACCATTGTACTACCTGGTGGCCCCTTATATATCTTGTAGATCTTTGGTCTATTTTGCAAAATGATGATGATGTTTCATGGTTATTCAGTTCAATTTGAGAAATATTTACTAAGAATGACTACATTCCAGGCACTGTGCTAGTTGCTAAGAATCCAAGGACAAAAACTTAACAGTTCCTATTCTCAAAGAGTGTTTATTCCATTGGGGGGAAAGGAGATGGTATGCAATATGCTGATAAACATAAAGTATATTCAGTGTAATAACTGTAATTGTAATTTATTGATATATTAATAGTAATAGCTAACACTTATATAGTGCTTTAACGTTTATAAAGTTCTTTATACAGGACATTTTTAAGCTTTAATAGTTATTAAATAAGCTTTTAAAAAAGGTTTTTAACAGCTACACAATAGCTATTAAAAACTTTAAAATGTTCTAAGACTTTTGGAACACAATATGCTATTTAAAAAAAAGAATTGGGGGAGGGGGGATGACTAGGTGGTGCAGTAAATAGAGCAACAGCCCTGGAGTCAGGAGGACCTGAGTTCAAATCCAGTCTCAAACACTTTACTCTTAACTGGCTGGGTGAGCTTTGGCAAGTCACTTAACCACAATTGCCCTGCCTTCCCCCCTCCAAAAAGCAAAAAAAAATTTTTTTAGAGGAGGGAGAGGCAAGGCAATTAGGGTTAAGTGACTTGCCCAAGGTCACACAGCTAGTTAAGTGTCAAGTGTCTGAGACTGGATTTGAACTCAGATCCTCCTGACTCCAGGGCTGGTGCTTTCTTCACTGCACCACATATATGCCCTCATTTGCGTATTATAATGCAGCATCTATATAGCATAGTATTGCATGTTTGCATATGTGTTATAATTCATTCTCCTAAATTGTAAGCCCATTAAGGATAAGGATCACATCTTAATTCTTTTTGTATCCTATAAGGCCCAACATTGTGTTTCATGCAGAATAAATATTTCATAAAGGATTGTTGAGTAAAGATCTCTGTCTTTGCCTCTTAGAGGTAGCTGGTAGTGCAGTGGCTAAAACCCTAGGCCTAGAGTCAGGAAGACTTGAATTCAAATCTGGCCTCAGGTACTTACTAGTTGTGTTACTCTGGGCAATTCACTTAGCCTTTGCCTCAGTTTCCTCAACTGTAAAATAAGGATAATGATAGGACCTGCCTCACAGAGTTGTTGTGAGGATCAAAAAGCACTCAGCACAGCATCTGGCATGTAGTAAGCACTATAGAAATACTTGTTCTCTTTGTTGACTGTCACTGTTATCATTATCTTTTTTTCTCTACCTTGGCCTGTCTACTGGTCTCAGTCATCACTATCTCCATCAGTCTGACTTTCTCTTGGTAACTCTCCTTCTCTTTCCCTTTTCCTCTAAGCTTTGAGTTCCAGGGTAGGAGTCTTTCTTCTTTCACAATATTCCCCCTTTGGTTGAGTAAAAGACTACCTAGTGCCTGTTGGAAAATGGACTAAGGCCATATTAGAAGCCATTCCAACTTGATGGAGTTTACGCTTTGCTAACATGGAGGAACCTGATGGAGTTTATGCTTGTCTGGTATGGCTGATGTAGAAACTTCCTCTGATGGAGATCTCAGGGAGAAGACTCACTAATTGGAGAAAGAAGTCACGTGAGGTAGACATGTTGTCAGCTAGAGAAGACCACTGGGGTGGAGATGGAGAAGTAGTCTGAGGAGTCATGAAGAGAGCCAAGTTTGAAGAGGTGGTCCCAGAATAAACAGGAAGAGATCAGTCAGGATCATCATCGGGAAGTTACAAAGAGCTTTAAATGGCCCCAAGATTCTCCTGGAAACAAATGCCCGTCCATTTAATATCAATACTCTCTTAGTACTATTATAAGGCTTCAAGACATGGAGAGCTTCTGAAGAACTGAATATTATTACCATCACACAGAATGTGATGGAGAGGGCCATAGTGAGTGTAAGCAGGCTGCAACATACAGCCAGCCTATAAGGCACCTCAAAGAAGGACAGGATGTTATCAGTGACATGTACGAGAGAGGAAAAAAAGATCTGGTTACGCTGATGACAGATAGATAGTCCAAGTGCCCCCACTGAGAACCTCATGATGTAAAGATAAAGTGAAGAAGGTTTCTGACATGTTGGATAGATGCCCTCTGGTAAATTGAGGGTTGACATGCTCAGAAGTCTCACGGAGCAAACAGACCCAGTCAGATTGCAACCTGCATCTTTAGAGGGAACATACAAAACAATGAGATCACAGATTCATTTGAGTATTTGGGTGAGGTGGCCTGATGTTGGGGGATAGAATGTTGAACCCGAAGGTCAACAAGACCTGGATATGTACCCCACCTTAAACTTGTACTTGCTGTGTGACTTTAGGCAAATCATTTAACCCCTCTCAGACTTAGTTTCCTCATCTGTAAAATGGAGTTGACAATACCTGTCAGTGCTTACCATAATCAGTTTTGAGGAACAAATAAAATAATGTATGTAAATTGATTTGCAAACCTTAAAAAGCCATATAAATGTCAGTTATTGTAATCATTATGGTATAGAAAGAAGAAAAGTTTGAACATCAAGGGATGTGAGTCCAACACCAACTATTCAGTCTTGGACAAGTCCATTGTCTTCTCTGGGCTGCAATATATTTCTCTGTCAAATGAAGGGGTTGCACTAGAATAACTTTAAGGTCCTTTCCCAGCTCTAGCATTTTATAGCATTTTGTATGTGAATAAGAGCTCTAAGAGAGGGCCTTTAATTATCTCCCTGTCCCAGGAAATATGTGAACCAGCAAGTTTGCAGAGAAAGACTAACTAATCTAAATTAATCTCTTGTACCAATCTGAAAGATGCTTCTGTCCATTCCTGGAAGGGTAGGACACAAGAGCTGAGCCAAATGGGGATGAGAAAACCAGGATATAGAAGCTGGGCAGTGTCCCAGGTCAGTCCCTCCTGAGCCAAATCCGTAGTGTTGCTTCATTCATTTGCTTGAAATGTTGTGAATTCCTAGAAAAAGACACCCACACCCATATGGAAGCACAAAACTGACATCTAAAAACCAAAGAGAAATGCTGGGAAGTTTAGACTCCATTTGGGGATTGTCAGCACTCCTTTCCATTAGCAAAAACAATGGCAACCAGAATATCCATGTATCCCGCTCTTATTCAAAGGCAAAAACAAGCTTAACACTCTGGCTAAAAAGGATTGTGGCCAGAGCAAGGCCAGGTGATATTATCTATACCCAAAACTATCTGTAGATGGTACAGGGCACCAGGGAAAAACACAGGATATACTACCTCCCGAATATTTTCATGAAACTAATGAAATTAAATGAAAGCAATGAAATTAAGAGCAATAGCAACAACAATAATAATGATAGTTAATATTTATCTAGTGCTTACTATGTTCCAGGCACTGTGCTAAGTGCTGTTTAATCACATTAAAATTTAATTAGATTAAAATGACTTTAATACTGGTTTTATAAGAAAGAGAATCTATCTATATATGTGTGTGCATAAATATAACACGCATATATAGCATATCTACTAATTTGCATGTACTTACAGTTATTTACTTTCATTTGTGCTGTAGATATTTATGCACAAACTTCTTTTCTTTCCCATTTGCATGTAAGCCTTTTGTGAGTGGGGATTTTTTTTTTCCTTATACTTATATCCCTAGAAAGGTTGTTTATCCCTTCCCTTGTAAGAAGGAAAGTTAAGAAAAACTAGGTGTCACAGTATCCATGTCTAACAGCATGTGAAACATTCCACACCCTTACCCCCTCAACTTTCTACCAAAGTAGGTAAGTGTTTTTCACCATCTGCCTTTAAGAACCCAAATTGGTCAGTCTTGCCAAGTATATGCCAAGTGAGTTTAGCCAAGAATTCCTCTGTTCTATTGTGAAATAATACAAATCATTTCCATTCTCATATACCAACCAATAATCTGTCAGAAAGTGGTTTTTCTTGCTAAACTAGGAGGAAGGGAAAGACAGACTTGGGATGAATGACAGTTCAAGTTGGTGGATAAGTTTTAATATGATTGAGTGCATTTTCTCTGTGAAAGACAAAATGTATGTGATCTAGGGCAAGAGGTAGAGAGCAAGGTCTTGGTGTTGGTGAACGTCAACTTCCTGCCAGTCTCCTTGAATGGAGGAGAACCGGAAACCACAATGACTTCCTCTAGACTGGGGGGTTCAGTGTGTCTCTGCATTGGGTGGGGAGCAGAGAAAGGAATAAGGCAGGGATTGTAGGGAAAGAGAACCGAATGGTCTCAGAATTGAGACCATTATTGTGGTATGGGTGTGGGAGAGGGAAAGGGAAGGGAAGGAAATAGGCACTATCCCATGCCTACTATGTGGCAGGCACTGTGCTAAGAGCTTTTCTATGAGTATGATCTCATTTGATTCTCACAACAACCCTGTGAAGTAGGTGCTATTATTATTCCCACTTTATAGCTGAGGGAACTGAGGCAGACAGTGGTTAAGTGGCTTGTCAGGGTCACACAGCTAGTGACTGAGGCCATATTTTAACTCTGATTTTGCTGACTCCACTGCACCATTAGCTGTTGAATAGGAGCCCAATGTTGGGTTGGAGTCTACACAGACCCTCTTTCTCTCTGATCCTTCTCTGTCTCCCTTCCTTTCCTTTCCTTTTCCTCACCCTAATATTTCTCTTCTGAGAGTGGGGGAGAGTGACAGAAGGAAGAAGAAAGGGGTCAGGCTAGTTGCAGGAATTCTGTACTAATGGAACTCTGAAATAATTATGGACCACATATAAACGGATTCAACTGCCATCACCCCAGTGCTGTTATTTGCATGAGAGAGGAGGCAGATGGAATTTTAAGCACAAAAGCACTCTGATAAGACTGATGTGAGAGATATTCTGAGTCAGAGATCCTTACTGGTAGGCTACAGCAAGACTGTTCCATAAATAAGCTTATTAGCTAAAACCCCAAAAGCTCTACCTCTTGGAGTTAGGATCATTCCCTCTGCTGGTGCTAGTATACCTTTCAGTTCCTCAGTCTTCAAACCACTTTTCAGAAGGTAGGGGGTGGTCTAGGAGTGGATTCATGCATAACTAAGGAGATATCTTTGCTTATAATTCCAAGTGACCATCTCCAGTCCTCTCAATGCTCAACTCAAGCTGGGCTCTATGGTGAAATGGTTCAACAATGAGACCTAGACAGAGAAGTAACTAAAGCAAGTTAATAAGGTATTGCCATAGGGTGCCAGCATTCAGGGAGCATACTTCTGACTTGTTCCAGGATTCCCAGTCCTCAGCCAGTCCATGCCACAGGTGGTAGAACAGCTCCTACTTTCTTGCCCAGCCCTGGACTACCACACTAAGAGTGGAATCACAGTGTTGCTCCTCTCCTAAACCATTTACCCTCCTTCACCATATTCCCCCACCTACTGAATTCACTACCCACATCTTTACTGTAGCCACAGAGACTGGAAGGTCAAAGGTTAAAGGCCTTCTAGAGGATGGGCAACTTCTTTTCTCTGTGTAACCTAAGTGAGTTCAACTGACCTCTGCACCACCCTCCCCTCAAGACTAAATTTGCCCCAGTTGCAAGAATTCCTAGTTGTAATCCTAGACCCAAGCAGTATTGTGCTTCCCCCAAGGTCACAACCTTAATGCTCAGAGATTTCCCATATAACTGGGAGTGGATGGGGGTTGGGGTGGGCGGGCAGGGAAAGCAGCAGGGGATTTAAAGAAAAAACATTCTAAGGATACAGAATATCATGATCAAAGTTACTGAAGCAGAAGAGCATGGCATAATTATGAATGATAGTGAGTACAGACCAATGGACATTTTCTAAGAATGTCAGTGGACAGTGCTTTGTACGTAGAAAGAGCTTAATAATTGCTTTATTCATTTGATCACTCAAATGTAAAGCATTTCGAAGAAAGTAATATGGAAGTAAGAGTTGGAAATGTAAGAGTGGTACCAGATCACAATGACCTTTGAATGCCAAGCTAAGGAATCATTACCTCCATTCTAGAGGTAATAATAGAAAGCAATTCAAAGATTTTAAGCAGAGATGTGGAATTTTCAGATCTGGCCATGTTGCTTCAAAACATCTGTGTACCACCTGCATGCAGCCTTTCCTGTGGGATACCCTTAACTTCTAGTGCCCCATTTCCCAATCTACCTTGTATCTAACTCATCTGTACATATTCATATTTCTTAACTTTTCATTTGGTGTGTGTGTGTGTGTGTGTGTGTGTGTGTGTGTGTGTGCATGCACATACCTCTTGTCTCCCCCGTTAGAATGTAAACTCCATTGGGGTAGGAACTTTCCCCCCTCTTTGTACTTGTATTCGTAGAACTTAGTGCAATGCCTGGCAAGCAGTGGGCACTTAATATTTGTGGGTTGATGGATTGACCTCTGCTAGTGTGATAGCAATGAGAATTGAGAGAGCTCTTCAGAAGTTCCTTTTCTATTTTTAGCAGCTTTCTCCCATCTTTAAAAACAAAACAAAACAAAAAACTTCATTTGATCCCACCATTCTCTCAAGTTGTTTTGTATTATATCTCTGCTCCCTTTTGTAATTAGTCTCCTAGGAAAAGCTATCTATATTCATTACCTCTACTTTCTCACCTCCAAATCACTTCTCAGTCCCTTGCAATTGTCTTCTGGGTCATGTGTTCAACAAGATGGAGGAAAGAATTCTTGTGATCTCTTATATCTTTCCAAAATAAGAATTATGTTAAAGAGATAAAACAATTTCAGCTATTTCCATGATCTAAGACATGAAGAACCCTAATGAAGTAACAGCAAAGAAGGTTGATCTCTCTTATAAGTTCAATTTTCATTTATTTTCAGCCCTGAATTCTCTTTCTCCTACCTCCCCTTCTCTCTCATAGAGAAAGCAAGAAAAATGGAATTCCCTATTATAAACATATGGTCAAGCAAAATTAATTTCTGCTTTAGCCATATATATGTACATACATATATGTGTATCCAACTAAAACCTCTTCATCTAGAGATGGGTAGCATATTTCATCTGGTATGTTCTGGAATTGAGTTGATTCTTGTGTTAAAGAGTTCCTAAGTCTTTCAAAGTTGTTCATTTTTACAACATTATTATTGTACATATAGTTCTTTTGGTTCTGTTCACTTCACTTTGCATCAGTTTATAGAAGCCTTCTCTGAAACCATGCCAGAGAAAGCTAGTCCCTTCAACTATTTGTACTCTGACTTCTGATGTCATCACTCAGCTGAAATTACTCATGTCTAGGTTACCAATGATCTCTTAACTGCCAAACCAGATGACTTTTTCTCAGTCCTACTAATTTTTGGAGAGAAAGGACTGGGCAACTCAGAGGCAGCAACAATGTGATGACTCAGGAAGACAGCATATAATACGTACTTAATAAATACTTATCAAATGAATGAAATAGTTAGAGTTTAGGCACCTGAAGGTAGGGGATGCTGAAAAAAGAATGCGGAACCACTTTCTTAAGGCTCTGCCCACACCATGAAGAAAAGTTCTTAGCACAGTGCCAGGTATAGAGTTGATATTTAATAAATACTTATTGATTCATTGGTTAAAGAAAGATGCCAAGTCTCAAAGTCAAGGTCTTCCAGTAAGTCTGCAGGGTTGCCAGGAAACCATTCATTCATTCAGTGAACAAACCTACTATGGGAAAGACACTGCACTGGGTTTTGCAGAATACACACACACACACACACACACACACACAGTGTCCCAAAAGTCTCAGTGCAATCTTGAGCTTATTAAAGCTTCAAACTGCACTAATTTTTTTTTTGCACAATGATAGAGATAGAGTTAGAAGTGTGTCTATATATACATAGAATGTAAGAATTGTAAGTCCTGAATTTCTTAGAGTTGGCTATCCAGTCCAGCCCTTCCCTCAAGCATGAAGTCCATTTGCATCTTCTACTTGAAGATCTTTAGTGACCAGTCTCATGAGACAGCTATTGAATAAAACATGACCCTGGTTCCTGGAGGAGCTTATAAACCTGGCTCCCTCTATTCCTTTTGCAAGGTGGTCATGGGGAAGTTGGGGAAGGTAGGAGCTGACTCAAAAAGGATAATTTGCATATGTATCTTCCAGGTTCAGAACAAGGAGACTGGGGTCTTGGCTGCAGCCAAAGTGATTGAGACTCAGAGTGAGGAGGAGTTGGAGGATTACATAATGGAGATCGACATCTTGGCTGGCTGTGACCATCCACACATTGTTCAACTACTGGATGCCCTCTACTGGGAAGGCAAACTGTGGGTAAGTCAGTGGGACTAAGAAAGACTAAGCCATGCACAGTTGTGTATCCTCAGAGCATCTCTATTGTTTTAACTTGGCTTGTTCAGGGACTATATGTAGTAAGGTAAATGAGGGCATCCATATGATAGACTGGAGATCTGGCTTATAGTCTTGGTTCTGTCTCCACCCTTGCTGTAAGACACAGGACATGACATGATATCCACCCTCTCTTTGCCTCTGTGAAATGGAAAAAGAAGAATTCTTTGGAGAAAAAGACAAATGAGATGGAAAAGGCTGCAATGGTGGTTACTGTCCACTGCCCTAGGGCTCTGATGCTGTTAAGCTAAAATACTCAAAGCCTGGAGCCACAGGAAAGCAATGGGATCAAGTAAGGGTCATTTTGATATTTGCTGGCTTGTATTAAGCTTGCACTCCACTATTTACATTATAATAAAATAATTTCTTGAATTCCACCCAATTGGCAAAGCCTGGAGTTGTTAAAAATGGCAAATTTTCTTTAACATTCTCATAGTTCACTAATGAGAGAAATGTGGTATGGCTGTTTTCTTTAGCCAAAAGTATTGCTGAATCACAGAAATCATGGAGCAGAGGAAAACGAACCCAAGACAAAATCCCTGACCTCAAGTTACTAAATTCCAGGGGCATTCAACTAAGAGTTTCCTAGATAAAAAGAGGGATGGGTCATCTTTTGGTTGTGGTCTTAGATTCATAACATCACCTCCTTCTGAATTATCATGCTTTGTCAACTGTGTGAAGTCCAAGAAACAACTTTAATATAATGTAAGCAGGCTTGGAATACAAACTTAATACAGGGGCAGAGGCCTGGAAGATGACGGGGGCTGGTGCAGAGGCCCTGACGAGACCTGATCAACGTGGCAGCAAGATGACCCACCAACCATAAGGGCCATTGCCAGGCCTATCAGTGCAGGGCTGGGACTGCATGGAGCTGGGTAAGAGTGAAATACAGGGCCCCTGGCAGTGGCAGCAGCTACTCCTGGGACTACCAACCCACAGCCTAGAAATCTAAAAAGCCCCTATCTGGACTTCCAGGGACCAGGATGGCAGAGTGAACCCTGGCTGCTCCAATTCACCCCTCCGACCCTGAAAACACAGTAATTATTGCCCCAAAGCAGAACTTTAAACAGTAAAAGCTTGGGAACCCTAAAGGAAGGGGGTGGCTAGGACTCTGCCTCAAAATGGGTAAAAAGCAGACTGCAAAGACAAAGATTCTGGAGTCCTACTATTGTGAGTGGGAGGAACCAAATTCAGAGGGAAATGGTGTTGACTCCACACCCACAGCTGAAGCCTCAATAGGGAACTGGTCTCAAGCAGAGAAAGCATTCACCAAATTAGAGAGATAGAAGATAAAATGAATAATTCTTTTAAAATCAAAATTGCAATATTAGAAAAACATTACAATGAAGAAAACAGCTCCTTAAAAAGAAAAATGTGTGATATGGAAAAGGAGCTTCAAAAACTAACCAAGGAAAATAATTAGCTAAAAACTAGAATCAACCAAATTGAAGCAAATAACTCTAAGAGGAACCAAGAATCAGTCAAACAAAATATCAAGAATGAAAAATTAGAAAAAGAGGTAAAATATCTCAATGGAAAAATAACTGACCTGGAAAACAGATCCAGGAGAGAGAATCTGAGAATCATAGGCCTACCAGAAAATCATGATGAAAAAATGAGCCTTGATAACATCTTCCAAGAGCTCATCAAGGAAAACTGCCCTGAGATACTAGAACCAGAGGGTAAAATAGAAATCGAGAAAATACACCAGTCACCTCCTGAAAGAGATCCCAAATTGAAAAGTCCTCAAAACATTGTGGCCAAACTCCAGAACTACCAGGTAGAGGAGAAAATACTTCAAGCGGCCAGAAAGAAACAATTCATATATCTCGGAACCAAGTTAGGATCACACAGGATTTGGCAGCCTCTACACTGAAAGATTGGAGGAACTGGAATATGATTTTTCACAAGGCCAAAGAACTCGGGTTACCACCAAGGATCACCTATACATCGATACTGAACATAGTCTTCCAGGCAAGAAGATGGTCATTCAATGATATGACAGATTTCCATACCTTCCTGATGAAAAAGCCAGAGCTCAATAGAAAATTCAACCTCCAATTATGAGAAGCAAGAGAGACATAGAAGGAAACGAGGAGCAGATGGACTTCATATTTACCTGGAGAGGCTTATACGAACTGATGCTGAGTGAGAAGAGCAGAACCAGGAGAAATTTATATACAATTACAGACACAAGTATATGTGACAACCAGCTTTGATAGACTGGACTCTTCTCAGCAACTAAGGGTTATAAGTCAACTCCAAAAGACTCATGATGGAGAGAGATGTCTACATTCAGAGAAAGAAGTAGAAAGAACAGAGTTAGAATGCAGATTGAAGCAAACTACCTGCTCTTTTTATCTTGTTTGGTTTGGTTTCCTCTTTCCCATTGTTCATTCCATCTGATAGAATCCTTCTTTATAACCTGACTAATGTCTACTGTGAAAGTATGGAGGGGAGGAGGAGGGGAGGGAGGGAGAGAAAATTTGAAACTCAAGGAATTTTGGAACTGAACCTTGTAAACTAAAAGAATGGAGGGGAAGAACAGGAAGGCAAAATGGAATGAGCCAACCTTTTTCTCAATGAATTTGGCTTAGGGAGGGAATGACATACACACTAAATAGGGTATCTCACCCTACAGGAGAGTAGGGGGGAAGGGTAGGAGAAGGGGGAATGATGGAAGGGAGGGCAAGTTTGGGGGGAGGGAAGTTGGAAGCACCCACTTTTGAAAAGGGACAGGATCAAAGTAGAGAATAGAATAAATGGGGGTGGGATAGGATGGAGGGAAATATAGTCAGTCTTTTACAATAGATCCACTATGGAAATGTTTTGCATAGCTACACATGTACAACCTATACTGAATTGCTTATCTTCCCAGTAAGGGTGGGTGATGAGGAAGGTAGGGAAAGAATCTGGAATTCAAAGGTTTAAAATAAAATGTTTAAATATATATTTATTATTATTATTATTTTACATGTAACTGGGAAATAAGATGTACAGGCACTGGGGCATAGAGATCCACCGTGCTCTACTGGAGAGTCGAAGGGGAGACGGGGGAAGATATGAGAGAGCAGATTGGGGGAGGGGAAATTCAGTGGGATTGCTGTTTTGGGGTGGTGGGCAGGAGAAAAATAGGGAGAAAATTTGTAACTCAAAATCTTGTGGACATGAATGACGTAAACTAAAAAATAAATAAATAAACAAACTTAATACAGGTCAACAAATTTCAAATACCAACATAGTTATAGGGCCCAGATTTGTCTTCTTCAGTAACACACTGGGGCAGGAGTCCCAGCAGGACAGAGTTGCTCTAAAAGGGTTGTTACAATAGAAAATCTGAGACAAAGTTCTCAGAATGACTCATTTACTAGAAAGACTAGCAATTACCAATAAATGGGATCAATGGCCTCTCTTGATGACCAAAGACCCTGAATGAGGGCCAACAGGGTCTTTTAACAAAATGACAAAGCAAAATTTTGAGTAACATAGGTGTGTCTTCTTTCTCATTGGCTATCAGTGAATTGAGAATTGAGATTACATCCTTTGGACTGCCCCTTCTGAAACTCCCTTAACCACAGCCAAAACATGTGATTCCAGTCATAAGACTAAGCTTCTCAAGCCATGGGAGTAGTCTTCAGGCAATGGGAGTATAATAGTTTAAGGGCAACTAGGTGGTGTAGTAGATAGAATGCTGGGCCTGGAGTTAGGAATACTCATCCTCCTGAGTTCAAATCTGACCTCAGACACTAGCTGTGTGACCTTGAGCAAGTCACTTAACCCTGTTTACCTCAGTTTTCTCATCTGTAAAATGAGCTGGAAAAGGAAATGATAAACCACTCTAGTTAGTATCTTTGCCAAGAAAACCCCAAACAGGGTCACAAAGAATCAGACATGACAGAACACAATTGTTTAAATTTAAATCCATGAGATTTTACCTTTTAGGTTAATCAAGTTTCTCTGGAAAGTGGTTAATGGATGGGGTTACAAAGGTGGAAGTAATCACAAGATGAAAGCTTGACCTTTAGGCAAGTTCCTTTGGGATATGGATGTTGGGTGTAGTTTTCAAGGGGAAAGGAACCTTAAAATATTAAATCTAGCTTAAGTCTTAGCAAAATAGAATTAAAGTCAATTTTCAATTTTACAGGATTGAGAGGAGGAGAGACATAGACAGGGTCTCTGGGCCCTTTATCAGCAAGCCTTGGGTTAGGGGTGGGTATAAATGCCAGAAAACAGCTGATAATTAAAGCAGCATAAAAGCTGCAAGTCATAGAGTCATGACAATGGGCAGGAAATCTCTCTGGTTACCTGTAGTCACAAGTAGCCAAGAAACTGGAAAGACACCACCAAGGCTGACAAGGTGAATTGGAGTAACATGGCTGAAAAATCCAGTTGGGTAGGTCAAAATTCAGCACCAGCAATCAGATCCTATGAGATCCTAAGGGATTGTTTGTTTTTACCAAAGGCTGTTGTCCTCGAAGGAAGTGATCACAGCAGGTTGGAGAGTAAGCTACTCTGCCTGAAAGTGCATTTTGATCAATCCTGGGACTGGAGCTAGTTTTAAAGGGAGGCTTTTACACTTAAGACCTTTCTCAGCCCTGAATTTCCTGTGCCCTGTCCCACCTCTTCATCTGGTGCTAGTCCATTCCAGAGCTCCCTCCCTTTGCTTCCTAGATAGAAGCTTCAAGGTCCTTCCTAGCTGGTTCCTTTCTAGCTAAAACAGATCTTCCAAGCTGGGTGCTTCCTCTTATGGACTCACACTTTGCTGCCTAACAGTTCTACCGTCTCACTTGGCTTCCATCCTACATTTCTGGCTCACACTTCTGTCTCCACCCGGCTTGGATTAGTCTTTCTCCTTGCTGTGTCCTGACTCTCATCATACACAATCAAGAACAATTTCTTTTGCCAGTTACTTAATTTCTTTGGGCAGCATGAATTCACATTTGCAAAGCACCAGAGTTCACAAAGTGTTTACTTAAGTTATAGGGGATAGGAGGATAATGATTTATATTTATATGAGTTGGTAGTATAAGTAATCTTGTCTCCACTTTACAGATAAGGAAATTGAGAATTAGAGAGATTAAATGACCCCCATATACACAGTCATACAACTAGACCCAAACTAGACCCCAGGACCCAAACTTCTAACCCTTAAGTCTTACTATCTGTATGACCCTAAGCAAGTCACTTAACTTCTATTTGCTTCAGTTTTTTTTAAACTGTAAAACGGGGGTGATAAGAGCATCTACTTAACAGGGTTGTTGTAGGGATCAAATGAGATAACATTTGTAAAAAAAGAACTTAAAAAGGCACTTAACACAATCATATAACAGGCACTATATAAATGCTTATTACCTTCTTCTTCTCTCAAGTGACATATCCATAACCACAGCTAAAAGGGCCGGGACCCAAACTTGGGACCCTCAAGTCCAATGCTCTTCCCACCTTCCAAACTTGATCTTCTTAAAGACGGAGTCTGTCTTTTCTAAACCTTCTATCTCCCCCAACACCCAACAGTTCTTGGCACAAGGTAGATGCTTAAGCCTTTGGTGGGTCATTCACTAGTGGGGAGAAGCACCATGGAATAACCTAGAGTGCTGGACATGGTCAGAAAGACCCCAGAGCCTCTCATACTTCTGGGCAGTCACTTAATCTCTTTGAGACTCAGGCAACAACATGGGATTGTGTGGTAGCTGTACTGCAGTCTGCAACATTTGGGTGGGAAAGTTTATCCACATGTGTGGGTATGTCTATGAGTTCCATATATATGAGGATGTATGTGGTGGCATTTGGAGACATATTTGAAGAGTGTATATTTGTGGAGAGGTCATAGGGTCATTCATTTAGAGCTGGGAGGGAACTTAGGGACCTGAGTCTGATCCCTTCATTGTACAGAAGTAGATAGGATTCAAACGCAGGTGTATATGTATATGTATATAGGTGTGTATGTGTATAATGTGCACATATATATGTATGTGTGTATACACATGTGTTTTATATACACACACACACAAGTCAGATATATGCTGGGGTGGAGGATGTAGCCCCAGACAGATTGCATAAGACATTTGATTCTTCATTCCTTATCTCTTTGGTCTTCAGATCATCATTGAGTTTTGCCCGGGAGGTGCTGTGGATGCCATCATTCTGGGTAAGTGTATTCTGTAGGCTACCACTAAGTCACAGCCTAGTTGTCCACAACTCTGAGGATGCAGCCCTTCAAAGGTGACTTTCCCCCAAAATATCACATCTTACCAAGGTACTTCATCCCCATTATACAGAAAGGAAAGCCAAGACCAGATCTGTGAAATAGGGTTTCTGGATCCACCACACTCCCCATTGTCTTGGAATCAAGAAAACCTAAGTTTGAGTCCTGTCTTGGATGCCTATTAGGCTATGTCATTCTAGGCAAGTGATTTTACCTGTTAGCCTCAGTTTCCTCATCTGTGAACAGGGGATAATAGTAGTACCAACTTCCAGGACCTGTGTGAGGATTAAATGAGACAACACATGTAAAGGGCTTTGCAAACCTTAAAGCATTCTACAGAATGAGCCAAAATGTTCTCAGGACACTCTGTATAAATGCTGGCATGATAAGAATGGCAATGATGATGATGGAGCTTGGAGAGCTGAATCCAGGATATCACTCTCTCTCCCTCTCATCCTTGCAGAATTGGAAAAAGGGTTGACTGAAGTTCAGATCCAAGTGGTCTGCAAGCAGATGTTGCAGGCCCTGGAATACCTTCATGGGTCTAAGATCATCCATCGGGACCTCAAGGCTGGGAACGTCCTGCTGTCCTCTGAAGGTTATGTCAAACTTGGTGAGTAAAGCCCCGGGCCATCCCCCAAATCCTCCCCCCAGATTCCCTGCTCTCTCACAACCCTTGCTGAAAATACCCATTTCTGGACCATTTTCCCACTCACCACCTGGCCAAGAGAACTATCTTTTCCCCGCTACAGAAGTGTGCCCATGTACCCTTACATTCACTCCCAATGCACCACACATTGCAAATCCACATATACAAATCTTCACATCCTTCAGATATTTCCCTAAAAAAACCTTTAAAATCCCCCCATATGCTTACATAGCTTTCTGAATTACCTCATAATAATAATAACTAATGATATATTAATATTATAATTATAATTAATAATAATAACACACCTGCCACCATTCCCCACCCAACAAATAACCAGTAACAAGTAAATAGATGGTCGATTTTAAGTTGCTGAAAGTACTTAATTTGCAATTACATAATTTGAACCTCTAAACTATAGGGATTATCATGCCCATTTTACAGATGAGGAAGCAGGTCCAAAGAAGTTGTGATTTGCCCGTGGTCTTATATCTATTAAGTGTCAGAAGTGAGATTTGAACCCAGGCCTTCCTGATTTCTGATCCAATACATTTTCTACTATGGTAGTTGGTACCATATGGTAATTAACCAACAAGTCTAATTCCAGTCTGAATCTCCTTCTATACCTTAAGTAATCATGCCTTGCCCATCTTAGGTGGTTAGCAAATAGCTGTGGGATGAATGAATTCATGTAAAGCCCCACATATACACCTACACACCACCACCACCACGCATGTGAACCCTATGGATAGACAACTGTAATGGAAATGTAAATTTTTAAGATCTTCCCTGCCCCTAGGCTAAAGTGCACCTGTAGCCTGGGTGGGAGGCTTGTTTTTCAGTAGATGCTTTTTGATTGGCCAGTGGGTCCAGAAGGTTGTTACATTCTCTGAGCCAGGAGAAGGCTATATAAACCCTGATTTGAGGCTTTGTTTTGGGGCTCACTTTGAGAAGTGTTCTGTGATTTGATCAGATGAGACTTTGGGAAGCCCCCAGCTTTGAAAAAACCCAGATGTTGATTTGATATGGATGTAATGGTTGGACAGTTTGGAAACCTGTCTATTTGATCTGTTTCTCTGTCTTGATAATTCTTTCTGTATACTCTGAAGTTCGGGGTGCTGACCTTTTTCCCCTGAACTAGGTGAACAATACATATTTGACTAATTAAAGTAAGCTTGTTAACCCATTTTGAGTTGCTTTCCTTTAACAAAGCAGATCCAAGAACCTGTGTTGGCAGCCACCCTGGGGACGCTTGGGGTGCTTGCTACTACAACAACAGGGAACGTCTTTTCTTAGAGACAAGAAAATATGGGTTCAAGTCCTATCTCTGACACATTTTGGCTTTGTGAGCCTGAGCAAGTCATTTAATCTCTTAGTGTTTGAGAGGCAACTCTCTAGGACTATAAGTGGCAAAAAAAGGTGCTAACCTGCATTAGGAAAGAGAGTTTCCTCATCTGGGAGTTCCCCGTGCCAAATAAACTAAGCTGTGTCCAGGCCTTATCCCTACCCTAGACACCCTGCACATAACCATAACAGGAAGCAAGATGGTGCCGTGGATAGGAGCTCTAAGATTGCAGTGAGGGAGATCTGGGTTCAAATTCTACCTCTAACATTTATTAACTGGGTGACACTGGGCAAATCACTTAACCTCATCTGCCTCAGGAAATTCACCAAGATTTATCTACTATCATACTACTATTCCTAGCTATATAGCCAACATTTATTTGTCACTTTAAGTTTTGCAAAGCGTTTTCTTAAAATATATTACCTCATTTGATACTCACAACCACCCTTTAAGGTAGTCACTATTATTATCCCCACTTTACAGGTGGGGAAAACTGAGACCAAGGGATCAAATGATTTGTCTAGTGTCAAATAGCTAGTTAGTGTCTAAGACAGGATTTGAGTACCAAGTCTGATGCTTTATCCATTTTACCACCTAGCTGCTCAGCTAAATCACAAATGGAATACAGTCTGTATTGACAGAGGGAGAATTCATAGCAGAAATTTCCCAAGCTGATAAAACTACAGATCCTTTATATATTTGTGTATAACCCCACCACACAAACACAAACACACGCACATGCACACACACACGCACAAGCACGCACACATACACCTGCCACCATTCCTCACCCAACAAGTAACCAGCCCCCCACCATGTGTACTACTCTTTGTTACACATATCACTCAAACATACCTTCCTTCTGATAAGGGACCAAAACAAAGTGATGTTTCATTGGTTGATGTGAAGGGATGAAAAGTCTTCCCTGACTCCACTGGGATTCTGATTTCCCCTCCCTTCTCCCTACTCTCTTCTCCTACCAACAAACCTACTCCCTGGTTCAGGCTCAATCACCTTCATTAGGAAAGTTCATTCCCATTGACTGACTCATACAAAAGCTGTCCATGTTACTTAACCACTGCACTCTAATGTCCACTCAATGCTCACAAGCCATGCCCCATCCCCCACCCCACCCCCCCAGACAGGGCTAGCCCACACACAGGCTTGTGACTGTCAACACAGGGCATGTGACATCATCCTGGTTTTTATGAACCATCAGGAGACTTTCTCATTCTGCCCCACAAGTGGCCTAGAGACTGATCACGAGGTGACTGCTCTAATTCTGTAGTTACCTCTGGAGGAGGAGATAACAGAGATGCTCAGCACTCTGGGGACCCTTACTCACTACCCCTCATGGGGGGAATGGAAAGAACCCTAGACTTGGAGCCATATGTCAGCTTTGCTATGAGACCTTAGGCAAATTCCTTCATCTCAGTGTGCCTTAGTCAGGCTGAAGTGCAGGGGACCTAAAGAGAAAGAGTAGAAGACATCAGGAAAAGGTGTTAATTGCCTAGTCAAGGATTTTGTCCTGTAGGCCATTGGGAGCCATTGAAGATTTCTGAAGAGACAGGAGTGGCATGATCAAAAGAGTGCTTTAAATAAATGCATTTGACAGTACCTGCAGGATGGAAGAGAAAGCAGAAGCAGGGAGATGTGTTAAGAAACGATTGCCATAAGGTCATATAGGAGATAAAAAGAATCTAAATTAAGGTAGGGGTAGAAGGATGGATAATACTTGGTCACTGACAATGTCGTAAGTCAAGGAGAGAAATGATCCCCAGTATTTCGGGCACACTGGATCCACTACAAATTTATATTACATAATCTCAACTGGGCTCTCACTACAGCAAGGCAATCCTTGTACATCTCCCTTATCATTTTGCTATCCCTCTTAGAAAAGAGGTTATTCCAAACCTTTTCATCCTTCCTCAGACTTCCCATGGCACCACATCTTCTCAGTCTCAGCCCAGGACCTTGATTCATACTTCACACACACACACACACACACACACACACACACACACACACACACACA
>NW_027187378.1:25130349-25204826 GCF_028583685.1 Petaurus breviceps papuanus | reverse complement strand
ACACACACACACACACACACACACACACACACACACACACACACACAATGAAGCCAGAAGCTCCATCTTTGGAAGTCTAGAAATTATAATTTGGTCCAACACAAATCCATGCCATCAAGCTATAACTAGGGCCAGGAGTGGAGAACCTGCAGCCTCGAGGCTACATGTGGCCTTCTAGGTGCTTGGATGCAGACTTTTGACTGAGTCCCAAGTTTTATAGAACAAATCCTTTTATTAAGGGGATTTGTTCTGTGAAGCTTGGATTCAGTCAAAGGGCCACACTTGAGGACTTAGAGGACCACATGTGGCCTCGAGGCCGAAGGTTCCCCACCCCTAAACTAGGTTCTAACCTTTGAAATATCATCCTTTCATTTATCTGTGATTAGTTCCCTCCCAAATGGTCCCTAGTAACTGTTCCAGAACCTTCCTTTTCAAGTCCCCAATTCCATTCACATTCATTTTCTTTGATAAATGATAGCTTTGCCTTCTTTACTGAGAAGGGATCATCTGTTGTAAGATTCCTTATCTCTCCTACTCTATACCTCATAAACCTTCATTTGTCCTCACACATTATCTCCTTCCCTCCATTATCATCAAAGGAAGAGGCATTCCTCTTTGCCAAGGTTAACCTTCTCTACTAATAATCTTCCTAGATCCTCTGAGACCTCAAGCATCTCCTCTTTCACCTTCAATTTTTCCCTCTCTACTAATTCCTTCTCTTCCTACAAAATGTTCCTTAAAAAAATACTCCTTTCTTGATCATATTACCTCCTCAAGCAATGCTTTGATCTCTCTTCCTATTTACTGCTAAACTTTTAGATAGTATAGTCTACATGAGCTCCATCTCATCACCCCCTCACCCCTCAGTTCCTGAATTCTGATCTTTTTGTCCCTATACACTAATGAAATAACAATTTCAGAAAACACCAATGACCTCTCAATTGCACAATCCAATGGTCTTTGCTCAATTCTCATCTTCCTTGAACTTTCTGCAACATTTGGCATTATTAACCACCCTGTTTTCTTAATAATAATCTCTCTTCCTCTGTATTTTTGTTATTTCTCCACTCTATGGCCATTCTTTTAAAATTTCCCTTGCTGTTCCATCTTCTCTTTCTAAGTGGAGGCGGAACCCGAGGCTCTATCTTTTCTTCTTGCTCTAAAATCTCTTCCTTGGTAATTTCAACCCCTCCCTTGGCTCCAATTATCCTCTCTATTCAGATGACTCCCAAATTGGCATATCCAGGCCAGATCTCTCATCTAGTTCCAGGACTACATTTCTGACAACATTCTCTTGAATGTTCGACTGGCACTTTAAACTCCACGTGTCCAAAATGAAACTCTTTATCTTCCCTTACAGAACCTATCCTTCCTCCCAAATTATCCATTTCTATTGAGAATTATCATCCTTCTAGCTACTCAGGCTTAAAACCTTGGAATCATCCTTGACTCTTCTCTCTTCCTCACCTCTACCTTTCTCACTTGGAAGCAAGAGCTGCCAAATCCCATTGATTCTACCTCCACCATACCTCTATTATCTATCCCTTCCTTTCCACTCAGCTGCTGTTATCCTAGTTCAAGTTTTCATCCTCTCTTGCCTAGAATATTATAATAGATTCCTAACTGTTCCTCTCCCTACCTCCTTCTCCCCACTCTAATTCATGCCTCACACACCTACCAAAATATTTTTCATAGGAAAGAGTTCTGACTCTGTCACTCCCCAATTTAAAAATCTGCAGTGGCTCCCTTTGTAAGTACCTTAAAGGAGGGACTATGTCTTTTTTCTTACACTTAGTAGGATGCCTTGCATAAGTCAAACATAGTAGACAATCAACAACTATTTAATTGCTGAAGAGAAATAGTCTAGGTGAGATTTGCAGGCAAAGATAAATTTGTGAGTAAATAGTCAAGAGTATTTAAAGACCCACTCTACAGGGGTTGGAGGAGAGAAAGGAAATCTCTTGTCGTTATCCCTCACCTTACCTCCTCCATCTCTTTCCTTGAGACAGCTGATTTTGGAGTGTCAGCCAAGAATTCCCGAACCTTGCAGAGAAGAGCTTCCTTCATCGGGACACCATACTGGTACAGCTAGGGGACCCAGGGGGGTGGACAAGGTGCCCAACTTCCAAGGGAGCCCATGGCTCCCACCCAGGGATGGGGTGAGGTGGGAGATTGACTGAGCTTGGGGTATCAATCTTTAGAACACAGACAGACCCACGAGCTCTTGCCTTTGGATTCTGGCCTCATAAGGAGGAAGGGGATAGGACAGATACTTGAAAGTGATTAAGGGCAATTGGCAAAAAGTGTTCTCCTAGATAAAGAGATGGGCATAGCCCAAGTAGTGATCTGAGAGGGCACACAGAATGTTGGGTGGGCGTCATATTACAGCCAAATCCAAGGGCTAGGTGGAGAATCAAGAAAAGAAGTCCAAATGGCTGGTTTAAAGAACAGGAAACTCATGGAATTCAAGGGATTGTAGAATTGAATATTGTAAACTAAAAGTAAATAAATATATATATTTTTTTAAATCAGGGGAAAAGAGAATAGGAAACTCAGCAAAGAGTCATGAAGCATAAAAGGGGCATAATAGTCATTAATGAGATCACAGTTCATTTCATAAATCCCCTTCCCTATATCCTCTATCCTGTAACCAATATTCTTTTAAAAAAATGTTTACTGATATATTATATTTTAATATAACCCTCATTTCCAGATATTACCCTTCCCCTTCCTCTACCCTACTAAGCTAAATCTTTGATCATGTGATGAAAACTGAAAAATAAAGTAGGGGGAGAACAGTTCAGTAAAAGCAAAGACCACCTCAACTGTGTCTAACAAAATGTATCCAATATTCTTCACCCCTAGTCCCCCACTTCTTCCAAGAAGAGAAAAAGTGAGATGTTTTTCAACTCCTCTTATTGGTCATTCAATTTGTTTTATTTCCCTTTTGGGTAACGTTCTTTGATGGTGGGTCCTCAGTCTTCTACTTTGGATCTTAGGCACATAGAAATAGGGCTGCAAGGGCTCTCGGGCCACCGAGAGTCAGAGGACCTGGTTCAAATCCTGTGTGAACTTTGGGTGAATTCCTTCTCCTCTCTGGGCCTCAGTTTCCTTTTTGGCAACATGAGAGGATTAAAGTAGATTAATTAAGGAGGATTAATGATTTATCAGGTCCCTTCCTGCTCAAGACCAACTATTTTAAGGCCATCCTCCCTTGATCAGTCTTTTGGGAAGGATAGGTTGTTTCCCCCAGCCCACCTCCAGAAAGTCAGACTTTTCTCAGGAACCTCCAGCAAAGACTACTTAAGGAAAGGGATGGGGCATCCCAATGCATCAGTCCACTGGCCAAACTGACTACCCACCCCCAGTCTTAGCCTCTTGGCTTCTATTCTCTTGACAGCTCAAGGGCAGAGGGAGGGGTCACTCAGGAAACCAAGTGGGACAGGTATGACGAACCCTTGTTTCTGGCTATAGGATGGCACCGGAGGTCATCCAGTGTGAGACGTCCAAGGAAGCTCCCTATGACTACAAGGCTGACATTTGGTCCCTTGGTATCACGCTGATAGAGATGGCTGAAATGGAGCCCCCTCATCATGAGCTGAACCCCATGCGGGTGCTGCTAAAGATCCACAAGTCCCCACCACCCACTCTGCGCTACCCTCAGCAATGGCAAGTCCTCCCTCCCCTCTCATCATAACTGGGGCAGTGCTGAGAAAAGAGCAGGCCAGACTGGAAATGGTCAGAGCCTAATGGGACCCGGGGGAGGTGCCAGTGCCGAGCAGCAGGGGAGGATAGAGGACAGTCAGGAGGGTAGAGGGGGAGGAGGCAGCTCGTGGCAGACGATCACAGAGAGGTAGGTGGTGCTTGGGAGGGTTTGCGTTACATAGCAGGGACCTAGCCACAGCTCTCAGGGTTTAGGGACAGGATTTCAGGATCTGAAAGAAGGGGAGAGAGTGTCTGCAGACCTAACCTGGCCATCCCACTGCAGTGAATAAGTGGTTACAGCCTATCCTCGGATCCACTCCTAGCTCACTCAGTTCTCAATGATCCAAATAGTAGAGATAATAGGAATTCACTGAATATTTGTTCACTGACTGAAGAAACAAGTACCTTGGGAAGGTCCCTGTGACTCCTCTCCTGTGAGGGCAAATCTTCCCTGGCTTCTCTCTTCGTTTTCCTCCCTTGGTTCCCCTGCTGGTCTAGGAGCCCTGGTCTGGACCAGGGAATTTTCTTATCTTTGTAGGTTCACCAGGCTCAGAAGGTAAAGGACCAAGAGACTTCTCCCCTTCCTATTCAATTCACTTTGATTCAAGTCAGCAGTACTTTATTGGATTTGGAGTCAAAAAACCTGAGTCTGAATCCCAGATCTGAGGGAGCTGGGGCAACTCACTTTACCTCTGCAGAATTTGGTTTCTTTATCTAATAAGGCCAGAACGTTGGACTAAGGGACCTCCAAGTTCTGTTCTACCTCAAGACCAATTTTTCTATTCTATCTCAAGATACACATATTATCTCATGGTCCTTTTAAGAGCTTACTGGGTACAAAGCATTGTAACTAGATGCCCGTGAGGCAGGAAGGATGGGTTAGTAAAGAGATATGATTGATCCCTGCCCTCAGATCCATTAGGGGGATGTTGCACATACCCAGACAAGTGCTGTGTAAGGTCCAAGGTGGGGAGGGGTCACTACCTACTGGTGTTTTCAGGGAAAATTTATTTGAAAAGGTGGCTTTTAGGTTGGCCTGGGTAGGTCATAACTTCTCTTTGCTTCAGTTTCCTCATCTTTAAAACGGGGATCATAATAAGCATCTATCTCCCAGGGTTGTTGTGAGGATCAAATGACATAATATTTGTAAAATGTTTAGCACAGTGCCTGGCACATATGATATAAATATTAGCTATTATTAATACATACATATTCCATCTCCATCTCCTAGTAAGCACTATATAAATATTCCATCTCTAATACTGTTTTCACTTGGAAAAAGTCATTGATCATAATAGCTAGCATATATGTGCTTTAAGATTTGCTGAGTTTTTATATATATTTATATTTTCTATATCCATATATTTATATATAATCATATGTAATATATAATATTATTGTATATTACAACATAATAAAACATTTATATATATTTATATAATCTCATTTGAACACAACAACACTGTGAGGTAAGTACTATTATTATCCCCATTTTACAGAAAAGAAAACTGGACCCAAGAGAGGTTGAGTGACCAGGGTGCACAGCTAATAAGTAGGTGAGGCAGGATTTGAGCTCTTCTTCCTGACCTCCAGTACAGAACTCTATCCAATATGCCACCCAGCTGCCTCGCTAAGGATTATTTGAGATCTTTAATTGTTCACCTGATCTCTCTTTCTTGATTGTCCCTTCACATTAGAAGAAGGAAGCAGGGGTGGCTAGGTGTCACAGAGAGTAAGAGCACCGGCCCTAGAGTCGGGAGGACCCGAGATCAGTTCCGGTTCCAGCCTCAGATACTTAACACCCACACAAAAAAACTGGCCATGTAACCTTGGGCAAGTTACTTAACCCCAATTGCTTTAAAGAAAAAAAAAAGAAGGAAGCAAAGGCTTTTGGAGGAATGAAGAAATCTCTAAGCCCCTTCCATACAGAGGGGAAAGGGTGGCCCTTCAGTATATATCAAAGGTCAATGAGAGCTGTTAGTGATGATCTCTGGATGTCAGACACTGGGATAAGCAAGTGGTTTCTTGGATATTCATTATAGGTCGGAAGAGTTTAAAGATTTCCTGAGGAAATCCTTGGAGAGGGATCCCGAGAGCAGGTGGTCTGCCTGTCAGCTCCTGCAGGTGAGTAGTCTATCTCCAAGGTGTGACAAATACCTAAATATTTCCACCACCTTATACCTTCTTCTGTTCAAATGGCTACCATGCCAGAGGGTCAAGTGTTTCACCCAAATGATCTCAAACTATGAAGGAAGACCTGAGAATCAATTAATAAGTCAATTAACAAACATTTATAAAAAATGCTTAATGTATGCCAGACACTAGGGATCAAAGACACAGAGGAAATAGTCCTAGACCCTAAAGGAGCTTACCCTCTATTGAGGAAGATAGTGCTCACAACATCCTCACATATGACCCTCCATCTCCCCGTGCCAAACATTTTTTTTACCTGTCCTTCATACCTGGTTACATAGGCAGCAAATGAGACCTTAGGAAAATTACTACTCCTCTTTCAGCCTCAGTTTCCTCAGCTGTAAAATGAGGATAATAATATTTACACTATTTATTTCAAGGGGTTGTTGAAAAGCTATGTAAACTTTTAAAACTCTCTAGACATGTGAAATATTATGATGTGGGATAAGTAAATATTTTTTTTCTAGTTTTCAAAAAGCCTTTGAAAAGGGTTTGTGCCAAAGGATCCTTTTAGTGTATTTTGTTGTTCTTGTTGTTTATTCCTTGGTCATTCATTGAAACCAAGGAGAGCATTTTTTGGTCACAGGGAACCAGCTCTAAATCAGGAATTAATGGATAGGTATACAGGGCATTTCTTCATCCAACTTTATCCTGGTCCAACACATTTTATCACACCCATCACCCCCTAGTTGCTAGCTCCTCATTTCTGTCTTGCTTCAGAGCCTTTCTAAAAACCCAGACTTAAATCCATTATGCTTTAAGACCCAAGAGTCCTATGGCCTAGCTCTGGCTGTAGCTGCTCCCCGAGAAGCCTTCATAAGTCTAGGCTGCCTAGAAGTTGAAGAGACCTACATGCTGAAAATTATAGGAAGTCATGGCACCAGTGACTGGCTTTGTGCAGTTTCTAATCATTGCCCAACCTACTCTGCACCCCAAATATTGACAAAGTTACTAGTAACCTCCTTTTGCTGTTGTTCAGTCATTTTTTCAGTCATGTCTGACTCTTCATGACCCCATTTGGGGTTTTCTTGGCAAAGACACTGGAGTGGTTTGCTATTTCCTTCTCCAGATCATTTTACAGATGAGGAAACTGAGGCAAACAGGGTTAAGTGACTTGCCCAGGGTCACAAAGCTGGTAAGTATCTGAAGCCAGATTTAAACTCAGAACGATGAGTCTTCCTGACTCCACACCCTGCTTCCTATCCATTGCCCACCTAGCTGCCTCTAGTAACCTCCTAGGAATCATTAAACACTGCATTTACACACAGGACCCACTTCAGCTAAATCCTCTAAACTTAAACTCCACACTTACTGAAGATCAGTTAACTCACTTTGGTTCTGGGCTTGAGTGGAAGGAAAAATGCAAAAGGTAAAGGAAAGAAGGAAGGAGCAGAGTATATCCTAACAGGGCTACAGCTTCTTCCTCCATTTCCCTGTATAGCCATAAATTCTATCTGAGAAGACTTTCTGTGGGTGGGCAGAGAGATGAACCTCAGAAGAAGGAGGAAGCCTTCTAGTCCTCTAGAGATCATTGCATTTTGCAACATGGGGGTCCTTTTGCACTCTCTCCCCCTCCCCCCATTGACCCCTTTGCTGGGAAAGAAGCCAGTACTAAAAGTTTTCCCTTTGATCCTTCTCCTTCCCAGCATCCTTTTGTATCACAGGTAGAAGACAGTGGACCCCTGCGGGAGCTGATTGCAGAAGCAAAGGCAGAAGTCCTGGAGGAGTTTGAAGAAGAAGAGATAGCCTCCTTTTCGGTAAGCCACAGCTGGATGGCATCTGTGGGCCTCTTAGCTGAATTGCTCCTTCCTCTGGATTGATTTCCCTGGGAACTACAAGGCCAAGGACACTTCAATTTATCTAGGGAACTCATGGCTCCCTGGAAATCTTCCCCTTGGAAACAGTCCAGTAGGGACTCTGGCTACCAGAGCATGAATAATAAAAAGAGAGCAGAACTGTAATGAACCTTGAAAATGCTGCTTCTTAACTGGATTCTCCCAGAAGTGTTAACATAGCAGATGTCAGGTAGAGAGAAACTTGGAGTCACAAAGGTGCCCAATAGCCTTTAATATAAAAAAGCCAGTGTGATCTTGGACTACATTTTTCTTTTTAAAGGAAGTGGTATAGCCCCATCATATTCTGCCCTAGTCAGATCATTATATTCGGATTCAATATTGGAGTATTAGATTTAGTTCTGGGTTCGAGACACACATACTGGTTGCAAGTTCCTGGGCAAGTCATCTCACTTCTCAGTACTCCAAGCAAATATCTAAGGCTAAAAGTTGCTAGGCAGGTGCCAATCTGCACTGCACCCCAAGAGTTCTCTATATCAGTTGTGTTAAACTCGGGTAAAAACAGGGGCCACTAAACCATACATAATGGTCCCTGTAGGCTGTACCCTGATTTATTTATTTATTTTTAGATTTTATTTTCAATTCAAAGACCAGAACACAAATATTGAATAGGGAAAAGAAACAAAAAAAAAATAACATAAACTTAAATATTGGAACTTAAGCACAAAGTAAGAAAAGGGGGGAAAAAGCATGTTATGTGTGCAGCAGAACATGAGAGGATTCAAAATATGCAACAATAAATTTTCTTTTCAAGAAAGCCTGTCACATTGACTTTTAAAGCTACATATTAATATTATCTGTGTTTTATTACGTTTTTATTTTGTTAAATATTTCAAATTACATTTTAATCTGGGTCAGACTTCACTTAGAAGTGGTATGGACTGTATCTGTTCTATACCAATAAAATCAGAGATCCAGTAAAAAAAAATACATTACCTACCTTCTATGACCATTGTGAAAAAATCACTCTGTAAATGTTGCTGTCTCATAAACATATGAGTTGGTATTATTAGACACAATCCTCACGCCTTCCAGATGCTGTTCAAGGGGCCAGCGCTTTGGGCACAGGATCCATTAGACAAGGAATTAATTGAGCTGGCTTCTCTTTCCCTCAATTTCCTCATCTGTAAAATGAGCTAGAGAAGGAAATGGCAAACCACTCCGATATTTTTGCCAAGACAGCCCCAAATAGAGTCATGAAGAGTCAGACATGAATGAAAAGATTGAACAACAACTAAAATCTGTTCCCCTAAGGATCATAGTCCTTACGGTTAGAAGGGACCATGGGGATAGTCCAATAGTCCAACCTCCTTCTTTTATAGATAAGGCAAATGAACCTCCAAGAAGGGAAATTATTTGTCCAAAGTCACACAGCTAGTATAGAGCAAAGTGAGGATTCAAACTCAAGTCCTCCTGTTCTAAGTATCATGCTTTTTTTTCCAACTCTTTGGTGCCTCTCACCAGTCCAAGGGAATAGGCATTTAACATAGCACTTACTATGTACTAGACCAGGGGTAGGGAACCTGTGACTTCAAGGCCACATGTGACCTTCTAGGTCCATGGGTGCAGCCTTTTGACTGAATCCAAGTTTTACAGAACAAATTCTTTTATTAAGGGGATGTGTTCTGTGAAGTTTGAATTCAGTCAAAGTGCTGCACTTGAGGACCTAGAGGGCCACATGTGACCTCAAAGCCACAGGCTCCCCAGCCCTGCACTAGATATCCTGGCTGGGGATAAGATTTCTCACCAGCTGGTAGAGTTCATACATCATGGCTGGATAACATGATCTATTACCATATTTTCCCCGCCATGCTCAGGCTGCTGAGGCTGGAGGTGAACATGATGTTTACCTAATGGGATCCAGTTTCCTTTGGACTTCATGCCCCCTAGAGGAGACTCTGCTAAGCACTGTAAAACACTTGAATAATTTCAAAGATGTGTGGAATGAGCGTGTACACACACACACACACACACACACACACACACGTGTCTGTGCACGCTGCCAATCACAACCCCTCCTCACCTTTAGTTTTGTGGCTTGCTGAAGCTAGAAAAACATATCACTATCCTTCACACTTTTCTAAGCTGATGGTCCTCAGATGACAGACAGACCTTGTTACCTTCCAGGTCTTACTCAAAGACTTTCCAAACCATTAGGGTCTGCCAGAGGGGGTGGTCTACCAGCATAGACCTCAAGAATATACAGCCTGGGGAGCAGAACAAGATGTACCCACCTCCATACCACACTGAGGCATTAGACCAGGCTGGAAGGGACCTTAGAGGCCACAGAATTGTATATCTAGAGCTGGAAGGGACCTCAAAACCCATCTAGTCCAACCCTTCCATTTTACAGATGGAGAAACTGAGGCCCAGAGAGAGCTCAAGGGCCTTACCCAAGGTCCCAGAGCTAATAAATTGTAGAGCTGGGATTCAAACTGAGGCATTCTACCTCCTAAATCAAATCCTTTTCCACTGTACCAAACTTCCTTCTGACCTTAGCTCAGGCAGGCAGCAACAAGTGAGACAAGGTCAAAGGCTGTGAACATCTTTTATAATTTATCTAAATTTCTAACAAACACAGGTGGCAGAGCTCCCACTTCCTCCTGGTGAGGCTTTGTTGTATGTGCCTGATTATTCTCTCTGTCTCTGTCTCTTTTCTCCTGTTCTCTCTCCTCCCCTCCCTCTCCTCTTTTCTTCTCTTCTCTTCTCCCTTTCTCTTCCTCTCCTCTCCTTTCTGCTCCCTCCTTCTCTTCCCCACTGTTTTTCCTCTCCTTCCCTCCTTCTCTAACTTCTTCTTCTCCTTCTTCTTCTCCTCCTCCTCCTCCTCTGCCTATCTCTTCCCCCTCCCTCTTGCCCTTCCACGTCTCCTAACAAATCATTTGTCTCTTTTCTTCCTCAAAAGATCTTAGCACATTATCCAAGGACCAGAATTAACTATGGAAGAAAAAAAGAGAACTACACTATGAATTTCAACCTGTACAATTCTGCTAATAGACAAAACTTAGCTCTCATTGCTGAGTCTCAGGTTTCTATAGTCCTGAATAGAGTTCTAACCCAATGTTCTAATACTGTAAAGAGAGGCAGCCCAACCTGGTATCCTGGACAGGGAGCATGCCTTAGAAGCAGAAAGGCTCAACTTGTTGCACTACTAAGTCTTCTCTCTGATACATACTAATTGTGAGACCTTAGAAAAGTCCTTGGGGCAGCTAGGTGGCACAGTGAATAGAGCACCAGCCCTGGAGTCAGAAGGACCTGAGTTCAAATCCAGCCTCAGACACTTAACACACACACACACACACACACACACACACACAAACCTAGCTGTGTGACCTTGGGCAGGTCACTTAACCCCAACTGCCCTACCTTCCCCCCTCCAAAAAGCAAAAAAAAAAAGTCCTCAACCTCTTGGTCCCCCCCAAGCAACTCTATAAGATGACATTGCAGAACAAATACAGATTTGCATTAGTATCAATGGCCTCTTCATCAGGAAAGTATATACCCAAGGGGTGACCTTGGGCAAGAAATAGCATGGAATGGTTAATAGTCAATTTATTAAGTGCCTACTGTGTGCCATACATTGTGCTAAGCACTGGAGATACAAATAAGAAAAAGAAAGACAGTCCTGGCCTTCAAGAAGCTTGTTATCTAGTGGAAGAAGACAATATACAAAAGGAAGCTAAAAGGGCGCAGGGTAGGGGGGCAGGGACAAAGGCAGGGTGGGGGAGGAGACATGATGTTCATGGAGTTGAAACCAAGCAAAGCAGCTAGTGGGAAATGAAGAGTTGGACATTCTGAGCCCTCTATAAAGGAGGCTTCGGGGGGAGTTTTTGCTACGCTTTCCAGTCCTCAAATCAGAGGGGAGAGGTGACTGAGGGCACTCAGGAAGTATTGAGTGCCAATAGTAGGAGTAGGATTGGTCTACTACCAATAGCAGAAAGGATGCTGGACTTCAAATTCAGGTGACCTGGGCTCAAATGTCAGCTATGATGCTTATGTATCCATGAGTAAGGCACTTGAGCATTCTGAGGTTGTTTTCTCATCTCTAAGATGGAGATGATAATAATACCTACACTATCTGCATCACAGAATTAGTATGGGAGTGTTTTCTCAGTCAGTCAATAAACATTATTATGTGCTTGTTCCAGGCACTAAGCTAAGCTCTGGCAAGAGAAAGTGTGAAAAACAAACTTGAAAGTGCTATGGAAATGTGTGCTATTATTATAAAGAGACAGTAATGTCCTAACTTTCCTTCTCTCTTTGCCTCTCAGTCAAGTCAAGAACATCAGCGCATCCTGTCCAATGATGGCGTTCCTCCCCTAGAGCCAGAGAGACCCTCCAAAGACAGGAAGTACTCCCTGGAGAAGCCAGACAGAGGAGACAGAGCCAACAAGGGTGTTCGGCTCCTGCCCTCAACTCCGGCAGTCAAAGGGAATGACTTCCAACCTCAGGCCAGAGAGGAGAATCACATAATCCTCCAGAAAAACCTCCAGGGACATTCTCCAAACAAGCTGGTTGATGGTGGGGGCACCAATTCCCTTGCTCATTCTCCTAATTTAGCTGGACCTGGGCTCAGTACGCAGAGCTCCATTCATCCAAACCAAAAACTGCTTCGGCCAAGAGCCAGCCGGACTTTGAGTCTGAAGAAGCAATCGAGACGCAAGTCTGCCCCTATACTGGTTGCACCTATTGTTTCTCAAGGTTCCATGAAGCTTCCCTCCAAGGGCCCTTCAGATGTCTTGAAGCTAATGAGACGAAGGTCATTCTTTGGTGGGTTGAAGTCCCAAGACATTCCTGACCCTCTAGCCCAGGGGACTCTTGAACTATTGCCCTCTCAAGGTGGAAAAGACCTTTTGGAAGAGCAACCCACGTCCATCACTAAGCCTCAGATCATGCTAGACTCACGGAGTGATGTTCTTCCTATTCCCAAGGCAGTCTCCCCTGAACCAGATACAGAGATGAACTGTGCAATAGAGACTACTTGCCCAGATAAGCCATGGGAATCACAGCTTTTCACAAGCTCCCCTGGCAACCTCACTGAGGGACAAGAGGGACACCCAGCAAGAGAAGAAATAACTGCTGCTCACAATTGGACCTCAAAGATAGAGAGTCCAGATATTGGCTCAGGCATCCCAGAGCAAATTTCTCACCCTGCTGTTACCCATCCCACCACAGGAGACCAACAGCAGGTTAATCTGGGGATAGAAGACCCTGCACCAACTAATTCTACAGCAGTTCAGAAGAATTCAGAGGAAAAACATGACCCCACAGGAAACCTGGAGATTTCCTTATATAAAAGACTGTCTGTTGGACCAGAAATATCGAGTGATCCCCTGTCTGATAAAGAAAGGAAAGTCTCATGCAATCAGCTCAGTTCTACTTGTAGACAATGGACTGGGGATGGACAGCTGGAAGGCAGGAAAGCTCAGGACCTGGATGGTCTTCTCAGAAAAGATGAAAAGTCAGGAGCTGAGTGTGTGATGGAGGCTCTCAATGTCTGCCAGACCAGGACCAAATTTCTGAGCATCCAGGACCCAGGGTCCCCCATTCCAACTAACCTGCCCAATAATACTGAAGAGCTAATGGGAGAGGATTCAGGACACTACCTATGTTGTCCTCAAGAGTCTTGCAACTCAGGAGATGAAGTGGGCTGTGGTACCCAGAATCCAAAGGTTCCACTCAATGCAACACACTCCTCATACCAAAAGGAACCCTGCCCCCCCAAGCCAGAGGCAGGGGGTAAAGATTGTCTGCTGAGAGAAACATATGAGGAAAAAACTGAGGATGCCGACAAAAACAAGTCCCCAGACTCAACAGGGAAATCAAAGAGTCTCAGAGAGCCGGGGCCTTCCTCCTTGGGAGAAGACAATCAAGTAGTGACCACACAGTTTGAGAAAAAAGATGTGCAGGCAAATTTCTCCAAAGGTGAGAAAGACATTCCAGAAACAGAACGTAATGTTGTAGTGGCCCCCATGAAGACCTGTATAAATGTCATGGCAGATGCCCAACTTAGCCCCCAAAAGGAAGACTTAGAGGAAGGTCATTATGAGAAGCCTGTGCTAAAGCTGGCTTGGACAGCAGGGGCCCCGGAGAAGCCAACAGAGTCAGGAATCCCTGAGTCCCTGAAGGACAGGAAAAAAGTTAATTTTGCAGAAGGGAGCTTGGAACACAGATCCAGTGGGGGATCATGGAGTGAAGGCACAGTCCAGAAAACTGAGGCAAGTCCTTTGGAAAGAAAGGACTCAAGAGACATCAGAACTGAAGTGGCTGGTGACACTATGCCCAATGCCAGGCCATCACAAGTTAAAAATGACATTAGTCAGGTAAGGTTGTTTATTGAGAAGGGGGTTGTGTAAGGGCTAGATAGAGGGTTTCTTAGGGTGGGCTGAAATAAAAGCCACCTCGTAGAGATAATCACATGCCCAGGACTAGTAAATTAACAAGGTAGATTTCACTTTCTTCCCTGTGTAGTTTAGACTTGGTCTTAGGGGAAAGGACCAACTAAAATGCTTGCAAGTTATCTACCTGAAAAGCTGGAATAGTGTAGAGTCATTATCCTGCAATGAATTTGACCCTCAATATCCTGTCTTGGTTGGGGAGGTGATAGGAGCAGGCCAGAATAAAGGAGGGGGCTGCCCTCTGGTGGGAGAGGACAGCACTTTCATCACCTTATGTCCCCAGGATGGTAGAGTTGATGGGAATGCAAACCCTACTGTTTTTTGGCTTCAGGACACCCTTTCCTTCAGGAAAACTGTAAAGAAAACACGCAAGTTTGTGGTGGATGGGAAGGAGGTCAGTGTGACGACTTCTAGGCCTGTGCAGGATGCTGACCGGAAAGGAGAAAGCATCCGTTCTGCCCGGTATGAGAAAAGAATCCCCCTAACTCCTCCTCAGAACAGTGACATTCAGAGAAGGCAACAGTTTCTCTTTGCCAAACTAAGAATGACCCAAGAGGACTTTCCCACGGGAAGCAGGACGTTTGTCTGGACTAGAGAACAGGAATGATTGATTTTGAAAGTATCGATTATGTCAACTTAGCTGGAGGGGATCAGAGGCAGATACAGAGAAACACAGAAAAGCCAGAGAAAGCATGCCAGTCCCCCAAACCATCTGCTGGAGCCAGTCCATCTGCCTCATGGAAGAAGATAGAATAGACGAACCCCCTCACCCCCGCCCCCAAGGTCCTTTCCAACCTTAAGACTCAGAAAATATCAGAATGAAAAAGCTGCTTTCTCAGCTGTCACAGAATACCACAGGATTTCCTCCTTTATGCAGTTCGCTACTGAGGTGTGAAAGGGTTTCCCACAAGGGGCTGGTATGGACAAACACTTAACCACTTTGATCCTCAGTTCCTAGAAATAAATATAAACAGTTCATGAAGATATGCCTACATAAATACATACAATATTTATTAAACATTTACTATGTGCTAGACATTGTGCTAAGTGCTGAGGATATAAATACGAGAAAACAAGACGGTCCCTTCCCATCAGAAGGGGCCCAGGAAGGGTCAGTGGGTCTCCTATGTTGACTGCCATTATTTTTGTCCCTCTTGTTGACTATGGAGATACTGTTGCCCATTGAGGCACGGGGGAGAAGGATTATCACTTAGAACTGAAAGTTACCTTAGCTTTCTTCCAATCTAACTCCCTCATTCTACAGATGAGGAAACAGAGGCCATGAGAAAGGAGGTGGATGGGAGAGAAAATAAGAGTTTGGTAAATGAAAATTAAATAAATAAATAAAAGTCACATTAAAAAAACCCTCAGATCCAGAGAGATTGTGACTTATCCTAAATTATAGATGGGATTCAAACCTGGGTCCCTAACCCGAGATCTAGCACTCCTGCCCCTCGAGCACAATGCCTCTCCTGTGTTGGACAGCCAGACTTCCCAGGATCCACTTTCTCTTCTGTTCCCAAATGAGTGGCTTGCCCTCAGTGTTCACACCTATGAAATGGATCCATCCCCCCCATTCCCCAAATAATGTTTGTAGACGTGGTCCTGAATGATCTGCTATATTTCAGCCGGAAGGAGCTGCAGGAGCTCAGGCTACTTCAGAAGGAAGAGCAGAGGGCCCAAGCTCAGCTGGACCAGAGACTCCATCAGCAGAGGGAACAGATGTTCCGCCACATCGAGGTGGAAATGACGGTAACTATGGTCCTTAGACCTTATGTATGTGGCAAGAGCGCTGGTTTCTGCAAGTCAGAGAATCCACCTCCATTCTGTACTACCTTTATGACTTCCTTCAAATCCTTTAACCTCTCTGGACCTGAGTGTCCTCAGCTGTAATATAACGACGGTGAATGAAATGATCTTGACATGCTATGATCCTTACACCCATTCTCTCTCTCTCTCTCTCTCTCTCTCTCTCTCTCTCTCTCTCTCTCTGTCTCTCTCCCTCTCTCTCTCTCTCTCTTTATTTCTTCCTTCCATCCCTCCTTTCTTTCTTTCTTTTTTGGGGGCTAAGTTAAGTTTGGAGGCAGGATAAGTGACTTACCCAGGGTCACATAGCTAGTAAGTATCTGAGGTCAAATTTCAACTCAGATCCTTCTGACTCTATCCACTTTGCCACCTAGCTGCCCCTTACATCCCTTTACCCAAAAGTTGGATTGTCTCTTGATACATCCTGTGGGTAGGGGAAGTGTTTTGGACTCCCTCTCCCTTCTTTGCTTCCTGTCTCCCCCCTCTTCCTCTAATTGTCTTCACCACCACAAAATAATCTTCCAAAGGGGCAAGGCTGACCGTGTTGTTCTTCTGCTCAAAAATCTTCTCTGGCTCCTTATCTCCTCCAGGACAAAATACAAACTCTTCAGTCTTTTAAGTCCTTCCCCATCTGGCCCTGACCTTATTTCTTGTTATTCCTCTTCACACTCTGTGCTGCCCAATCAAACTGGTCTATTTGCTCTTCTCCAAGGCTTACACTCCATCTCCTATCCCCAAGCCTTCTTTCAAGTTGTCCTCTAGGCCTAGAATTCATTCCCCTTCCCCTCTATCTTAGCCTTCTTTAAGACTCAGCTCAAGGCCACAAACATTGGGAAGCCTTAGGTGAGGTCCCGGTAATTGATGCTTCCTCACTCCCATAAGCATCTTTTTAGTTATCTGAGTTCAGGTCTTTCTCTACCACCATCACCAACAATGGAATGTAAACTCCTGGATTTCCTTTTTCTATTGGTGTTCTCAGTGTCTAGCACAGTGCTTTGCACGTAGTAGGATCTTAATAAATGTCTGTTGAACGAATGAAGGAATGAGTGAATGAAAAAACATTTATTAAGGGGCTTATAATTTGCTAAGCACTGAGGATACAAATAGAAAAAGAAAGATAGTCCCTGCCCTCAAGAAGCTTACATTCTAATGGGAGAGACAAAAAAAAAACATACATACATACAAGTATTTGCAAAGTAGATGAAAAGTCATCTCAGAGAGAAGGTACTAGGAAGTGAGAAAGACCAGGAGAGATGGGGTTTGAACTGAGTGTTTGATGGAAGCCAGTAGGCAGAAGGAAGGAAGAAAGGAAAGCATTTCAGGCATGGGGGACAGCCGGTAAAAAGGTGTGGAGTGGAAGCTGGAAAATGAAGGGCCATATGTATGAGGAACAGTAAGAATTTCTGGCAGGTGTTGCTGGATGATAGGGAATGTGGAGAAAACTAAAATGTAAGAATATTTTAGAAAACTAGAAAGGGACCAGGTTACAAAGGGCTTTAAATGCTAAACAGAGTATTTAATCATTGATCTTGAAGGCAATGGTTGCCACTGGAGTTTGCTGAGTAGGGTAATGGTATGATCAAACCTACACTTTCAGAAAATAACTTTGGCATCTGAGTTGAACATGGATTAGAATGGGGAGAGACTTGAGGCAAGGGAGGTCAACCAGAAAGCCATTGCAATAGTCCAGGTAAGAAGTGATAAGAACCTGTTCCAGGGCGGGGCTTGTATGAATGGAAAGGAGGGAATGTATGTGAGAGATGCAATGGCAACAGATTGGATGATATGTTGAGAGAGTGAGAATGGAATTGAGGAAAACACCAAGGTTTCAGGAGGGTCTAGGTGATTAAGAGAATAGAGGTGCCCTTCACAGTGATAGCAAAGTGTGGATGAGAGTAGGGTTTAGCAAGAAAAACGAGTTCTGAACATGTTGAATTTGAGATGCCGATGGGACATCCTATTAGAGATGTCTTCTAAGGGGAAGTTGGTGATACAAGACTGGAACACTGGAGAGAGATTGGGGCTGTATATATATCTATTTGGGAATCATCTGAATAGAAATGATCCCTGAAATAGTGGGATGAGATCACCAAGCAAGATGGTATAGAGAGCCCAGGACAGAGCTTTGGGGGAGACCCACAGTTAGTGGGTGCGATCTGGATAAAGAGCTTAAAAAGGAGACTGAGAAGGAGTGGGAATTTAGGTAGGAGAACTAGGAGAGAAACATGCCAAGAAAACCTAGAGATGAGAGAATATCTAGGAGAGGAGGGTGACCAATAGTTTCAAAGGCTACAGAGAGGTCAAGAAGGATTAGGACTGAGAAACAAACCACCCGTAAACCTTGCTCTGTGGCTCTTGACCATGATCTCCCATAAATCCTCCACCATGGATCTACCCAATAGGCTTTGGGCACAAAGCAAGAGTTCTAGTTCCCCCAGGAATCTTGGCACTGCATAGTGCATATTGCTAATGGAACACATCACACTGGTAGGTGATCCCTGGTTAATACTTCACTTACTATCTGACCAGCCCAGTTTCTTTCCTCTCTTTGGTGGCTTCTTCTGCACAATTCTTCATCAGTAATGTGTTACAGACTACTTCTAGTCTAATCATTTTCCATAGTTCTTGTATTCATTCCAGAGACAGTCAAGTTTTCTTATTCTAAAAGTGCAAAGCCAAATGGGCACCACATTCCATAAGTCTGTATCATTCTTGGACAGGCACCCCAGAATTCATCTTTAAACAAGACTGGACAGAGAATCCTAAAGGCACGATGCTGACCAGTTCCCTAAACTGTACACACTCCACAGTCAATCTCAATTAATTTTATTCTTTCAGAGAGCAACCAATCAAATAACCTTTGGATTTCTCTATTCAGTTCTCACTTTGGCACCACATGTACTAAGATTTCTCTATTCACCAGCTACAATCCCAAAGCCATTCTGAAATGACTGGCAGCAAGGGTGCTAACGTTTTATTGTGGAAAATGCAAGTACTTCACATAGAATGAGACATACATTAAATGATAACCGAGAGAGACAGAGACAGAGAGATAGAGACAGACAGAATTTTAAATATTTGTGATGTGCTCATTTGACTATCATAACAGCCCTGTGAGTTAAATACTCTAGGTCACAAGAGCATAGATTTAGAATTGTCAGGCACTTTAGAAATTATCTGATTGGGTGGCTAGGTGGTGCAGTGAATAGAGTACCAGCCCTGGAGTCAGGAGGACCTGAGTTCAAATCTGGCCTCAGCCACTTAACAATTACTAGCCATGTGACCTTGGGTAAGGCACTTAATCCCAATTGCCCTGCCTTCCCCCCTCCAAAAAAAAAAAGAAATTATCTGATCCACCCCACTCTTTTTATAGATGAGAAAACCAAGGCCCAGAGAAGTGACTTGTCCAAGGTCACATAGGTGGTACATGACAGAGATTGAGATTTGAACCTAGATCCTCTGACTCTGAAATCCAGGTTCTTTCTACTGTACCATGTTTGTCCATATTTTATAGATGAGAGAACTGTGACTTACAGAGTTTAAGTAACTCGCCCATGCTTACACAGCTTGTCAGGATTTGAACAGAGGTCTTCTTGACTCCAATTCCCACATTCTATGCACCAGTGACAATGAACTCATGCTGTCTGCAGTATAATCACAACCATCATCAAAACAGTTTCCTTGCAATGATCTAACAAGATGGGCAATAAAAATATGATTGTACCCGTTTTACAGATGAGGAAACTGCAAAAAACTGAAGATTTACCTTAGTAATTCATTCATTTGGTACTTGCTTTGAAATATAAAGGCACAGAATTAGACCCTCCCACGTCCTGGCATGCACACTTAGGCATGTTCTCTTTCCCTTTATCTTCCCCCTCTTGTGTTTTTGGCCCTCCTGCTTGCTGTTAGGATATCAGCCTGTCATCGTGAGAGGACAGCCTTGCATCACCACAGAAATCCATTTTGGCATTGCTAAGACTGGACTGTTCCATGATCTTATTTAAAAAGCCAAGTCACCTCCAAGGGAGGTCAATCTTATACTGAGCAAGAGCTAGAACAGAAAAGAGTGGCTCCCCTAGGAATTTGTTTCCTAGGGAGACATCTTCTGACCTTCCCTTCTCCCTCATTCACAGGAGTAAACCTTCCCACTATAGAAGCAGAGTCACCATGTTCCATGCTTTATGGGAATAAATAACGTGATGCCTAGAACGTGTTAGAACTCATCCAGAGTAAGGAACAGAATGGTGACTCATCTCTCCACAGGGCAAGAAACAACACTATGATAGCCAGGTAGAGGCTGTGGAGCGCCACCACCGTCAGATTACAGAACGGTTAGAAGCAGAGTACACCCAGAGACTCCAGGACCAGGCGCGTCGCCTAAAAGCCCAGCAGGAGAAAGACTACACTCGGAAGTTGCCAGCCCTGAGAGAGAATGGGAAAGAGGTGAGGAAATTCGTTCTCGTGTAGGTCCAGGTGCCAGGTACACTCTCTTTAGGGTCAGGAGGAGAGCGTGAGATAGGGGCTGAGGGCCCAGCAGGTCCACTACAGACACTTGCCACCTATAACCTAGCTGGTGTGAGGGTTAGGACAGGACTGAGGTAAAAACTGAAGCAATATATAAGGGTGGATCAGCTGTTCTCAACGTGATTCTCCTCAAAGTACAAGTAGAGATAGGGCCTTAATTTGGGTGAGGCAACCAGGATTTAAGGAAGATGGAAAGAGGCAGGGAATAAAGCAATTGGGTGTATTTAGGCCTTCCAAAAAACAGGGTTGATTTGGGACTAGGGATAGGCAGCCTAGGGAATAACAAGCAGAGTGTTTCTTGAAGGGACACTTTTGAATATTACTTTTCATAAATTTACATATTTTAATGTCAGAAAATTCCTCTTCCCATGCTCATAAGTATTGATTTTGAGGTAAGCCAATTTATATGTTAGAATGCAGTGTCTGCAAAGCCTCGGAGGGAAAGTAATAAATAACTACTAAGTAACAAAAGTAACATAATTAATAGTTATTTCTTAAAATATAATCATTAATAAATAATTAATGGTTATATGATCAATAACAAGCATTCTATAGCACCTTTAAGGCTTACACAGTACTTTGCTAATATCTTATTTTATTCTCACAACAATTCTGGGAGGGAGGTACTATTATAATCCCCATTTTACACATGGAGAAACTGAGGCAGGCAGAGATTAAATGCTTGGGTCACATAGCTAAGTAAGTGTCTGAGGCTGGATTTGGACTCAAGTCTTCCTGACTCCGGGTCCAGTGCTCTACTCACTGCACCACTTGGCTTCCTACATAGATTTTGCAAAGTGCTTTACATAGATTATCTATGTGAGTTTCATAATAACCCTGTGAAACAAGAAGTACTTAATAGCTACAGGTAGGAAGCCCCATTACAGATGAGGAAACTGGGGCTTAGAGAGATCAGGCCTTTCCCTGGCACTCATAAGTGTTCAGATACAGGATCTGAATCCAAGCCCAGAACTCTACCCACTAAACCACACTGTCTCTCCATGGTAATACAGAGAGGGCACAACTTTCAAAGGCAGAAGGTCCCTTTCTTTAGCACTTACTATAAATTAATTTGTACATCTTTCTTTTTACTTTAGTTCATCTGTGGTATCATTCTGGGCAGTACATTTTTAAGTTTAATGACCATGTGTCAGTCTATCTGGGGTCTGGAGGAAACAGATCTTTTCCTTACTAATTCCATCTGTATAGAGAACACCCCATATGGAGACTCCACTTACTTACATAGATTGGCAGTTCATCTAAAATTTATAGTCCTAGAGAGTTTCTTGGGGCCACTGAGAGGTTAAGCTACTTAATACAACTAATAGTATCAGAGACAAGACCTCAACCCAGATCTTCCTGACTTCTAGGCTGGTCCTCTATCCAACCATACACTATATTGTCTTTAGATTTGTTCTTTGTTTAAAAAAAGTCCTGGGGGTGGCAATGTGGCACGGTGAATAGAGCACTGTCCCTGGACTCAGGAGGACCTGAGTTCAAATCTGACCTCAGACACTTAACATTTACTAGCTGTGTGACCTTGAGCAAGTCACTTAACCCCAATTGCCCTGCCTTCCCTCCCTCCAAAAAAAATTAGCAAAAAAAAAAAATGTCCCTTCAATTTAAATGCCTTGAGGGAAAGGACCCTGTCTCATGTTATCTTTCTATGACCAGTGGTTAGCCGTGTTCCCAGCAGTAGATCAAAAAATGCTTGGTGATGGTGGTGGTGGTGATGGTGATGGTGATGGTGGTAATGGTGATGCTATTACCGTTATTACTAGATAAAGGTAGCTTCCTCTTTTCTTTCAGGAGCAAAGTTTTCTCCAGCAGCAGCAGGAACAGCTGAACCAAGCCCTACAGAAACTGATCCAGGAGCATAAGAAAAAAGTGACCTCCATTGAATGGGAATTCACCAGCAAAGTCCATAGCCTCAAAAGAGGTAGGGCTTAGCTCAAAATTGCAACCTCAGAGTAATGGATAAAGGACATGGGAGTGTTTATCCTGAAGAAGGAAAGAGAGGGAGGATGTGACAGACATCTTTGTATTTGAGAAGCTGTCATTTATGAGAGTAATTAAATCTATTCTGAGAGGTTCCAAAGGGCAAACATCGAGTCAATAGGTCAAATTACCAAGAAGCAGATTTCATCTGAATTTCCTCAGTGAAGCTGTCAAAAAATTGAATGACATGTCTTATTAGGTGATGAGTCACTGATCACTGAGTGTGCTCACTAGAGGTTAGATGGCTATTTACTGGAGATGTTAAAGAAGGGATTCGTGCTTTGGATAAGAAAAAGATTAGATGACCTGAAGGTCCCTCCCAGCTCTAATCCTCAGTGATTCCATGACCATCCAAGCTTCCCATGACAAAGGACAGAAGGGATCCTAGAAGAAAGAATGTACAGTTATCATTTCCAAATTTCAAGGTTACTGTATCCTGTGATATGGAAAATCTGCATAAAATTTTTTCACCTTCCCTTTGTACCAAAGAAGAAATCTGAATTATTATGGTATTAAGAGATAAACTATATTGATATTATATAATACTATATATACATTTTTTACATTTCTGAGTTTCTGAACTTTTCCTGTATCACCTATTGGACTTCACATGTCGTCTGAAGCTTCCACAAAACTCCCCCAAAATTCTCATTTAATTTCTTATGCCAACCCACCGTATATCGAAACCACAATGGTGAAAGTAATGATGTGGAAGGAATAACTGTACAGTTATCGACACAAGGATCCAGGCCAGAGCATAACAGCAGGGAATTCTAAAGGCTTGGGCCACGCCTTCCAGACTACACCACCCACCATATCCCCACCTTGCCCCAAACATAGGTTGATCATGTTTGTCAACTGTGGCACAGACTCTGTTAGAGAAACTGATGTATGACCTGGGGGGGGGGGGGCGAAGCATTACAATGTAAGAGACCATAGGCAGGATTTCTTTGAAGCCAAAAAATGTCAATCTTTTCCTCCAGGATCCAGGTAAGATAAGCAAGGGCATGGAGACAGTAGAGGGAAGGATGAGAATGAGAGGCAAAGTAATCTGAGGTGGTCAGAATACAGAGTGCATGAAGGGGGGTGGTATATGAAAAAGCTGAAGAAAAAAATGGATTGGAGCCTAGCTGTTTAAATGCCTAGAACTAGGATCAGGAACTTGGTCTGTAAGGTTAAAAATGTGTTGAGGGTATAATTCAATACATCTCTATAAATGAAGGTGCTTCCCACAGATGATCAGCCAGCTAGGGGCCTGGGAAGAGGGGCATTTCTTAAAGGTTGTCTTTCATAGGGCCTTTCTATGAAGGTTAAGGATCTCATCAGAGCATCCAAGGATCCAGCTGACTGGATCAGCTTGGTAGAAGAGGGGCAGAAAATGGATGGAATGACCTTTGGCAGAAGTTCACAGAATGTTATAGTTGGGAGGGGCCTTAGAGATAACCTAGTTCAGTCATTCACAACCTTCTTGAATATAAGGACTACATTTTTTCATGTCAAAAAATTCTGCTGATTTCTGCCCCCCATAGTAATTATATTATTAATCCCTATTGATTGAGAAAATAGATAATTGTGAGAAGTTACATTACTGAGGTTTTGTGGTGATGGAGAACCCTCTTCTCCCCAGCCCGGGAGGCTGTGATATGGCAGCTGGAACAATCCCACTTACAAGACAAGTATCAGCTCTTCAAGCAACAGGTGAAGGAACAGTACTCCCTCCACAGACAACAGTTGACCAAGCGCCATGAGAAGGTAATGCCAGTGCTGCTTTGATACCTAAGCCTACTGGCCTCAACCAAAGAGCATCTGCCTGAATCCACTCCCCACTCACTCCTTAGCTGACTCTCCAGAAGATGTCCCTCAGGCATTCAGGGCCTAAAATGGGATGGGGTAGAGGGGACAGATAAAGGAACTGCATTTATTCCTCCCTTAGGTGTTTACAGGTTTAGGTTTTACAAGGTCAGCCCATTGCTTTCTAGATGCCAAACTCAGCATTCAGGTTACTGCCTACATATCTATTTATATAGCGCTTTATGGATTGAAGAAAGTTTTATAAGCTATCTCATTTGATCCTCACACTCACCTCTGTGAGGCCATGCTACTGTTATCATCCCCATTTTATAGATGAGAAAACTGAGTCTGAGAGAGCTGACTTGCCTAGGGTCACATAACTACAAGTGTCAGGGAAGATTCCATCTCCAGTCTTCTTGACTGTAAATCCAAAGTCCTATCTACTGTATCACTTGGGTGCCTTAGAAAGAAAGAAAAATAAGGGTAATGGAGGGTAAAAGAAAGAAAGGGAGAAAGAGAACAAGATGGAGAGTGAGAAGTCAAGTTTATACAAGAAGGACCAGAGCGGCTTAATGCCCCCAACATCCATCCAGGACATCTCATAGCTCCAACCCAATCCAACAAGCATGTATTTATTAAGTACTTACTATTTGCAAGGCTATGTATTGGGGATTCGATGACAAAACAACAAAACAGCTCTCAAGGAACTTACCTTCTACCAGGGAGATTCAATGAATAAATAGATAAATTTGAATAAAAGGGAGAGAAAGAATAAAAAGGCTGTGATGGACTCCCAGAAACCAGACCAGGTCACTCATGACAATCTTGAGTTTGGCTGGCTTCATTCCAACCCACTGATAAGTCTTTTCAGTCCTACTTTCACCATCTCTCTTGCATCCATCCCTCCTCTCCCACTTTCTCTACCCTCATTTTCTTCATCTCTTCTCACCTAGACTATTTTGATAGTTTCTTCACTGATCTTCCCACCTCCAGGCTATCTCCTCTTTAATCTACTCTCTCTACGCCCAACTCCCCATCTTCCCACCCTGCCTCCTCTGGTCCTGTAAATCTCCTATTCAAAATCTTTCCATGATTCTCCATTGTCTATCCAATAAAGCAGAAATTTCTGATCCTGGCATTTAACTCCTTCAGCAACTCAGCTCCAACCTACCCTTCCCAATTTAATCATATACCACTCCCCTTCACCCACTTTATACCACATTCTATACTTTCCTTTCTAGTCAATCTGTACTACTTTGTCTCCCATTGTTCTCCTTCCCTCTACCATCTCCATGTCTTTGCACAACACTGTTCCCCATCCCTGAAATGAACCTCTCCCTACCCAACTCCATCTACTGATAGAGCTCCTTTAAGGACCATCTCATACAGCACCTCCTCTATGAAACCTTCCCACACTCTCCCAAGTGAAAGTGATCACTCTCCTTTAAATATATCACAGAACTTTTCTTGGAGCTCCTCTTTATAATTACATTGCTCTCCCTTGTATAGTTATATATAGATAGGTTCTTTTAGAGTAAGACCCGCCTCAGATCTATCTTTGTATTCTTAACACCTAACATAGTGTTTGCATAGTAGCACTTAGTATTGTTGAATGAATGAGTAAATGGGTTGATGGATGGATGGATGGATGGATGGATGGACAAATTTCCCCAACTTCTACTTTTATATGAAAGTCTTGTCTTACGCTTTGTAGGATAATGAACGGATGCATAGCTTCCACCACCTCCTGCTAGAAGAGTTGAAAAACCAGCAGGCCCAGGAGAGAAGTCAGCAAGTAAAGTCTCAACGGAGTGAGACCAGGATTCGCCTGGCCCAGTTCAAAGAGAGTCTCAAGCTTAAGGACATAAGTGGTGCTGAGCACCGGGAGCAAATCAAACAGGTACTCCATTCAGGTCCATGGAGTAAGTACTTGTTAGTCACTTAACATGAGAATCACGGAAACTTAGAATGGTAGAAGGGGTGTCAGACATCACCTTGTTCCAACCACTTACTTTATCCAGGGAGAATTTGAAACCCAGATTGGTGAAGTGACTTCACCCAGTCATCCACTAGCATGGCTAGTGCCTAGCAGAGCTAGAACTAAATCCTAGGGTTCCTGATTCCCCATCCAGGTTCTTTCCATTAGAACAGGATTCCTGTTCAGGTCCAGGTCAGTCCAGATGGCCACTGAAGTACCTTCCAACTCAGAGGTTCTGTGTTTCTGTAAAATAAATATGAGGTAGGCTAGGATCTAAAGGACCATGATCCAATCCAGTCTAGTCTCTGATACAAGCAGTATGAGTTTAGGCAAATGCTTTTCCCTCACTGATTTTCCCTTTCCTCGTCTATAAAAAATGAGGGACTTAGCCCTTCTGCCCTCTTAATGCTAAGGCCTTCTTTCCATTGATTATCTCCAGTTTATTATATATGTGTGTGTGTATATAATTACACACACATGCGTAGATGCACATATATATCCTGCTTGTGTATGGTTTTTTGATTATTGCCTCCCTCCCTTACACAGTGAAGTCCTTGAAAATAGGGGCTATTTTTTTTGCTTTTGAGGGGTTTTTTGGTCTTCCTTTGTATCTCCAGTGCTTAGTACAATACCTGGTACATAGAAGGCACTTAAAAATGCTTCAGATTTGACTTCTGCTTCTAACATACTATGATTCTATGATAAGGCAGAATATGAAAGTAATGCAAGAAACGTGGAAGCAGGTGCTATGGGAGTTCAGTGGACTGCTGAGTGAATTAATAAATAAAACATTTATCATATAAATACTATATTTAATTATATAAATATTTATGCTTATTGTATAAAGTATAAAATATTATTATAAATGTTAAACAAGGCATTTAGTAAGCTTTTACAATGCACAGAGAACTATGCTAAGCATCAGGGGATACATAGAGAAAAGTCAGACTGCCCCTGCTCATAAGAAACTCATATTCTAATGAAGGACACAACACATGGGAAAGGTTTTAGCTACAAGTCAGTTGGGAAGTTCCATGGTCCTTTAGTGTCCAGCAACAAAGCAGATGTTACTGAGAGGTTACTTCCAGTGGGGTGGGGTTGGGAGCCAGAGAAGGCTTCATCAAGGAGGTGGCTTCTTAGCCCGATATTAAAGGATGGGTAGGATTTCAATGTGTGGGTATAGGAGGGAGGTCATCCCCAAAACAGAGCATAGCATGAGAAAAGACAGTTCAGCTTTGCTAAAGCAAAAGAACAAGAAGGGAGAGAATGTGGGAAATGTGGGCTGGGATCAGATTGTGTAGGGCCTCAGTGGTCCAGTAAGGAGTTCTGACATTATCCTGAGTGCAGGCCATGGAATCAGAGGAGGCTTCTGAGCAGAGGCATGGTGTGATCAGTACTATAGAATACCCTGAGTCAGGAGTACAGTCAAAGTCACCTTTGCTACCCTGCCCGTTCAGGAGACTCTGGAGATTTTGTTGCCCTGGTACCAAACCCAGTTTGACTCAGTGTATTTCTTGGGCAGTTCTTACAGCAAGAGGAAGAGCGCCAGAAGGCAGACACAGAGCAACACCAGCAGCAGCACCAAAAACAGCTGCAGGAACTTCAGCACCAGCTGGAGGCCAACGTGCAGGAGGTGGGGCAGATGCAGGTGAGTGACCGAGCCTTCCCTTGCATGTTCTGGCTTCTAGAAATCTGCAAAGCTGGCAGAGACCCTCAAGATTACCTAGACTAACCCCTTCATTTTTATAGCTGGGCCCAGAGAGACTGAGTAACCTGCCCAAAGTCACACAGGTAGTAAGTGTCAAAGTTTGTACTTGATTAGAGTGCTGGGTCTGGAGTCAGGAAGATGCATCTTCCTTAGATCAGATCTGGTCTCAGACACTAGCAGTGTGACCCTAGTCAAGTCACTTCTCCCTGTTTGCCTCAGTTTCCTCATCTGTAAAATGTGCTAGAGAAGGAAATGACAAGTCACTCCATTATCTCTGTCAATAAAACCCCAAAAGGGGTCATGAAGAGTTGATTATGACTCAAAAACGAGTCAAGGACAATGCAGTGCTCTTGTCCCTCTCCCCACGGCCGCCTATACTCTAAGTAGCCTGAACAGTGAAAATTAAAATCACAACCCACAGCCAGATACCAACTACAACACAAAGGAAATGATTTGTGCTTGAATTTCGAGCATGGACAGGAGGGAACTTTAATTCTGAGTCTGTCTCTTATTCACAGTGTGACCTTGAACTTAACCGCCAAGTCTCAGTTTCTTTATCTGTAAGAGGAAGATAATAATATTTAACACCAACTTCATTTCAAGATTGTCATAAGGATCAAACGAAATAATTTCTATAAAGAATGTGTCACTGTGGCTCACTGTGTACTTAAGTAAAAGCAATGTGTCTTTCCTTCTGTACTTCCATGTCTCCTTTTTACTACAGTTTAGCTACTCGCTGTATTCTCTCATTCCTCTGACCTTCTAACCCCTCCTCCTTTAGCTCCTATGCTGACTCTTCACCCTTCACCCAATATTCATGCTCCCCAAGACTTTGTACTTGGTCCCCTTCTCCTCTCTCTTTGTACTCTCATATGGCAATGTGATCTTGTTGCTTGGATGGGTCTGGGTCTCAAATTTATCTGTCAAGTAGGGATAAGAAGCCCACCTTCATAGCCTCAAAGACACCGCTCCCCAGTAATCTTATAATCTGCATTTTTAGCCATGACCTATTTTGCTTATAGATAGAATAATAACCACGCTCTCCCTCAGTCTGGCAATGAACTCCTCCTACATCTATGGAAATCCCCCTTCCCTTTTTTTCTGGACCAAATCCAGAACCACCTTTTTCACGGAGACTTCCCTAACACTCTTTCCCCATTGCCCCCTGAAAATGATTCATTTCTCCTTGAATCTCTCATCCTTCTGTTTGACCTCTCCTGTGCACTTAATGATACTCTAACTTCATTATACTGAGCTGTGCACATGTCTTATTTCCTCCTCCCTTCACCCAGAGTAGTACAGGACTCCTGTGAACAGGCACTGTGTCCTTTTCATCTTTCTCTCCTTTGATATTTAGGATATAGTACCTTGCATACATTATAAGGATCTATAAATACACAGGATGTCCCTAAAGTCTGGACACATAGGAAATCTCATTAACTATGCATATTTTCAAGAAATGAAATAAAATTTTCAACAACATTTTACTTAATTAGCATAAATTTGAGCCATGACAATTTCATATGGAATAAAAGCTTTTGTTAGCTATTGGGGACTATTTTCCATATTAATGAGATTAATTTAATTTAATTAATTAATGAGATTTCCTATGTCTTCCTATGAAATCTCACTTATGCTAATTAAATAAAATGTTGTTGAAATAAATGTTCATCTCATTTCTTGAAAATATGCATAGTTAATGAGATTTCCTATGTGCCCAGACTTTAGGAACACCCTGCCTTTTACCCACACAGATCTCAATCCCTCTATAATTTAGTCTTGAGAGTTGCTATGACTCTGCAGCCAACCTGGTGATGGGTCCCTCCAACCTTAGTTAGGCAGGTTCTTGGATAATAGATGCACAACCTACCTCCAGACCTGTACTGAAGTCTTTCCAGATTGATGGATTGCATCAACAATTGTGTTCCATTGGCATAGATTTTGAGAACCAGGATACGTCAAGGCTATGTTGGAGCCTAGGAAAATGGGATCTTAGTAGAACCCTTGCTCATGGTAAGTGCTTAATAAGGTTAATTGAACTGAACACATGATCTCCTTTCTATGGCTAATGTCATGATATAATAAGATAAAGTATATGAAACCCTTTTAAGGTTAGGAAGAAAGGGCTATATAAATATGGGTAGCAATCATTATTTGCAGCCCATCCTTGAGAAGGGTGAACAGACAAACTATGAGTGAATCCCACCTGGGGGTGGCAGGTAGATCAGTAGAAACCTGATCTGGGCATAGATCCTATGATGAATATGGATGTGTAGTGGCCAATGATGTTCAAAGTGGAGACCCCCCCCCCCTCCAGCTTGCCTTTCCACCCTCTACATAGAATGAAAAACTCCAGCGCCTGGTGGAACAAGAAAAGAAGAAGCTAGCTGCCCTGGAGGAAGAACACACCATGGAGCTACGAGAGTGGCAGGAGAGGCTAGCTACCCGAAAAGAGGTATGGTATTGGGGGAAGCCTGGAAAGCACTGGTTGTTGTCCAGGCCAAGACAGGAAGAGACAATCTGGGAACTGCAGCTACAGCTGGGACACAGTGCACACAGTAGGCACTCCATAAATGTTTGTAGATGGGAGCAATGACGTAGCATTGGATCCAATACAAGCCCTTGTCAGGGGGCGCCTCTCAGGGTCATTCAGATTCTAAGAGGCAGAGACTGAGAGGGAGTACATTCTAGGCATGAGGGATAAACAAGGAATAGACAAAGGCATAGAGATGGCATATCATTTGTGAAGCTTAGCAAGAGGCTTTTCTGGCTGTGCCATCTAGAGCATGAAGAGGAGTGATTTGCAGCAACATTTTAAAGGTAAATTGGAGCCAGGTTATGAGGGGTTCTAAAGGCCAAATGAAGGCATTTGTATGAGGAAATAGGGAGCCAATGCAGTTTATTAAGCAGAGGAGTAACATGATCAGACCCTCTGCTTTAGGAAATCCAATTTGGATGGAATATAGATTATACGAGAGGGCATGAGTGTGATGAGGCTAGACAGGTAAATCATAAGAACTGGAATACAGGTGCTAAGGAGTTAGCACTTTATCTGATAATCTGTGCAGAATTTTGAATAGGAAAGTGACATGATGAGAGCAGTGCATTAGGAAGATTAACTGGGCAGACCAAGAAAGGAATGAACCATGGCTTCCTTCTTTCTGTGCTTCAGATGCTGGAGGAAGAGCTGTCTAGAGCCCAACTTCGTTTCCCAGGGCCCCGGAGAGGGAGTGAGCCTGCAAGGAGGCTTCAACGGCTCTTCCCTGTGTTCCACTTCCCTACGTGATAACCTCAGCCACAGTGAAGAGAGCTAGCCCACATCTTCTTTCGCCTGTGAGGGCTAGCCCACACCTTCTTTCATTTGGGAGAGCTAGCCCACACTTTCTTTCATCTGGGAGAGCTAGCCCACACCTTTCATGAGTATTTTTTTTTTAGAGCTTCCTCAAAAGTGGAAATGAAGCTTCTACACACTATACTTTAAGGAAAAGAAAAAGATCTATTTGTAAAAAAAAATTCTTTTTAGCAACACTTTTTACTAATAGCAAAAAAAATGGAAAGAACTCAACCATCCAACAGTCAGGGAATGGCTGAACAAATTGGGATTTATGCACAGAATAGACTATTATTGAACTCACAGCTGTAACTGGGGTGGGGCCATCATAGTTAAACTCCAAGATATTAACATTCAGGGGTTTTGTTTTCTGCACTGATGGTCCACCAGTCTATGCTGGTGTTTCACAGTCCTCTTGCTGGTCTGTTACACATAGTGCAACCCCATTCCCTCCTGTGTAACATGATACCACTATAAAGAATATGAATATGGGAAAATGTATATAAAGTGATACAGAGTAAAAAAAATTAAAACCAAAAGAGCAATATATACACTGGTTACAACTATATATATAATAATAGTCATAAAACATACCATAAATAAGAGGAAAAGAGAGGAGAAATATAGACAGAAAAGAGGTTTGGGAATTTACATATTTTTTTACAGTATAAACAACATTTTTGTATAAATTGTTTTGCTTTTGTTCATGTGCTTTAAGGTTTCTGTTTGCTGAGGGTCACGTTTATAATAAAAATATTATTATAATAACATTATAGTAAAAATGATTTTTTTTAAACATCCTGGTTTGGAGAAGTGCCATTTAAAGGCAAATCAAACCCTTCTCATAAATAACCCCATGTGCTTCCACAGACCTTCCTGCAGAGGGAGATAGAAAGCAGGTTTGTGGCCCAAAACCAAAGTCTCTAGCATTGGTTATCCGTGCTCTTACATCAGAGGGTTACTTAGAGAACGCCGAGAACATTAGAACAAAAAGAGCACACAAAAGTCCCCTTCCTCCCCTTCTAAAGATGCTCTCATTTAAGGAGGAAGTAGACCGTTATCTGCTGTGGGTACACACAAAGATCAAAGCTGCAGGAAGGCATATGACTTTGAGTTATAATGTTAGATTCGTCAAAAGAAACATCATCTTTATCTCTAAGATAGTGTAATGATTTTAGAATCCAAAGACCTGGGTTCAAATCCTAGGTTTGTTTCTTACTTAGGCAAATCTTTCAATGTTTCAGGGAAGCTAGGTGGCAAGGGGATAGAGCGCTGGGAGAGGAGTCAGGAAGACCTTAGTTCAAATTCGGCCTCAGACACTTACTAGCTGTGTGACCCTGGGGAAGTCACATAACCCTGTTTGCCTCAGTTTCCTCATCTGTAAAATGAGTTGGAGAAGAAAAAAAACCAAAATGGGGTTATGAAGAGCCAGACACAATTGTAACAACTCAACAACAACAACAGATTTGATGTCTCAGAGTCTCAGTTTTTTAGGCTATAAGAATGAGGGGATTGGACAAGATGAAATCTAAAGGTCTCTTCCAGATCTAAAATCCTATGAACTTTTTAGACCAACCACCTCAGGCTCAGATGGAGAAAATGGGAGGGAGAGTAACCTGCTCAAGGCTGCCTAACAAATGCATAGCAAGAGCTCAGCTGGCCGCCATGTCTGCTCTTTCTAAACTGGAGAGTGAGTGCACAAAAGTGGGCACCATCCTAGTGAAAGCCCCCATCTCATGCTCTGTGAGCAGGGGTTAAAGGAAAGGGGATGTCACTTCCCTGGAGCCTCTGTTTTCTCACCTATAAGTGAAGGAGGACTGAATGACTTCTTAAGATTCCTCCTGGCTCTAAATCCTAGGATTCTATGAACCTTATAAGGGAGGGAGTAGAGGTATTGATAATCCCATATCATAGATGATGAAACTAGGGTCCAGAGGTTAAATGACTTACCCAAGGTTATACAGCTATGAACAGGGATCAAACTCAGATCTTCTTATGGCCAACTGTTCTTTCCATGTTCTTTCTAGTACATTACCCCCAACCCAGTTAGTAACAAAAACAGGACCTATGTCTCTTGACTCCAAGACTTAAAATCTCTACTGAGCTATATGGGTTAGGTATATGGGTGATTATTATTGAATAATAGATTCCTAAGATTCATTTTTATATAGGGCAGTCTCCCTTATTGGTGTTCAAACTCTGGAAACAGAAACAGGTAATATTCTGGTTGTCATCCTCCCAATTCAATCTAGCAAATATTTATTAAGCAGATTTACTAGGTGCTAGGGATACAAAAAGGGACATTTATATGGCCCAGTGGATAGAGAACTGGGCTGGAAATCAGGAAGACGTTCAAAGAAGAGTTGAAGAGTTCAAATCTGGCCTCCAATACTTACTAGCTGTGTGACCCTGGGCAAGTCACTTCACCATTTGCTTCCATTTTCTTATCTGTCAAACAAGCTGAAGAAGAAAATGGCAAACCATTCCAGTATCTTTGCCAAGAAAACCCCAAAAGCGGTTACAGAGAGTCAGATACAACTGAAATAACTGAACAACAACAAAAAGGGATACAAAGACCAAAAAAACTCTATAATTCTTGCCCTCAAGAGGGCATTCTACTGGACGGATACAATATGAACAAAGTAAATATCAGATAATTTGAGAAGAAAGAACATGAATAACTAGGGAAATGAGGAAACATTTCCCCACAGAAGGTGGCACATGTACTGAACCTTGAACAAAACTAGGGATTCTAAGAGGTGAAGAGGACGTGAATTCTGTGCATGAGGGGACAGACAGTCTGTGCAAAAGTGAGATGGCAGGAGATGGAATGGTGGATTGGGGTAGAGCAGATTGGCAAATTCATCAGGAACACAGAGTATGAAGGGGAATGCTGTGAGACAAGCCTGGAGAGGTCAATTGGAGCCATATTGTGAAGGCCTAGAGATAATAGGGAGCCACGGAGGAGAATAGGGAATGATATGATGAGATATGGACTTGTCTTTTGGCAGCTGTATGAAGGAATGTAAGAGGGGAGAAACTTGAGTCTGAGCATTCAATAAAACTGTCACAATAGCACAGATGTTCTCTATCTTCTAACTTTACCTTGTTATTGAACGATGGAGGGGGGGGGGGGCGGATCTCTAGTCATCTTGATCTATATCTCACCACTGGACCCAGATGGCTCCAGAGGAGAAAGTGAGGCTGGTGACTTTGCACAGCCCTCCCTCACTTAAGTCCAATTCACTTACACATCATGGCATCACTTCCCCGACGTCATGGTCTTCTTAGAGAAGGAAAGACAAACAACAACTACACAATAGTATAATAGGTAAGAAGTGATGATGGTTTTCCCTAGGGTAGTAGCAGTGGAAGGGGAAAGGAGGCCATGGATGTGTTGTGGAGGTAGAATCTACAAGCCTTGGCGATGGATACAGAAGTTGAGGGAGAATAAAGAACTGAAGGCAACCCCAATATTGGAAGAATGACCGTGCCCCCTAGTCCGGACAGCAAAATGAAAATGAGGACTTGGAGCTCAGCTGTTGGATGAATAAACAAAAAAAGCATTTATCACATGCTTACTATGTGCCAAACTGGTCTGCTGCTGTCCTTCATTCTCGAAGACGACCAAAATGACATCACCATGCTAGAGTGTGTGCCACTGCAGCTGATCAGACCGATGTGAGCTCGAAATGCCATACCACAGGTCGGGCACAAATAGGCTGTGTGAACATTTGGGGTGGATTCTCCAAATCTGCACATCCTGTTTCCTTCGAGCTGTTTCAATTCTGCTTTGCTCATACAGCACAGCTCCTTCTCCGATGTGGGCACGCCATGCTGAGTGGTACTGTGCCAGCATCTCCCATGTCACACAATCAATTCCAAAGTTCTTAAGAGTGTACTTGTATTACTTCTTTTGACTACCATGTGAACGCTTGCCCTGTGTGAGTTCTCAAGCAGGTACTCCATTCGGGTCCCTGGAGTACTGATTCCTGCTTTGAAGGAGTTCACATTATAATTATGGCCCATAAAGACTGGATCAATACTCCAGAACAGGGGTGGAGAATCCATTTTGGATTCAGTCAAAGGGTCTCACTAGAGGACTGAGAAGGCCATGTGCAGCTTCAAGGCAGCAGTTTCCCCACCCCTACCCTGGAAGTAAAGCTCTGAGGAAACAAACTGAGCTGTTTACCAGTCATATACTACAGTGCTTAGCACACAGGAGATGCTTAATAAATATTTGTTTAATTTAGTTGAATGTATGCCTAAACAGTTCACCTATTGTGACATGGGACATAGTACCATGGACTTTCTTCCTTCCTAATTAATCTAAATCCCTAAGAGTTTTTCACTCTGCCAGTTTGAGAACAGTTTCTTCAGTGAGACAGAAACAAAAGTCCATGAGAAACAGATCCAAGAGTTAGTTTACCAGTTCACTACAACCATTTTCTTGTGTCTGCCAGAAAAGAATTCTCAACAGCCTCAGGCAAGCAGAGATTTAAACAAGCTTTGTATTACACTGCTGGGACAAAGCTATTCAGAATTCTCAAAGAGGTAAGTAAACAAACCCCCAGCAGATTTCACAGCCTGATATTTTTAATTGAGTGCTCAGTCTAGTCTTATGACTAGAACAAAGTCCAGTTCTTTTTGGCAAAGGTCCTTTTCTCTCAACCCAGCCATCAAACCAACAGAATTACATTCATGCACATCACTAGGCTAAGACTTATCCCTAAATTAAACACACATGCCCTCTAGAAATTTACATACAATTTTAAAACACTCCTTTGCATTTTTATTAGCTCTTTCACTTAATATGGATAAGGAATTTACAAGACTGAATTAATAAAGGAAGAAACTGATACACAGATCAGAAAGGCAACTTCCTCAAGATTAAGAAAAAATTAAAAAGAAAACTGGAGGGGGTAACTAGGTTGTGTAGTAGATGGAGCCCTGGAGTCAGAAGGACTTGAGTTCAAATCCTGCCTCAGACACTTAAAGAGTACATTCTGAGATATTTTTCTGGACATGGTCCATGTGAGCATTTATTTTGCTTAAATATACATATTTGTAATAGGAGTTTTGTTTTTCTTGCTTTCTCAGTGGGTAGGAGGGAGATAAAGCAATTCTTTGCTGGAAAAAAAAAAGCTAATTAAAAAAAATAGCCACCATACTTCATCATCTCATACCTAACATTACTATAACAAGGAAATTGAAACCCTTGCCAGGACTCAGATGTGCTGCCGGAGCTTCCTCCATGACTCTAACAATAGCCCCTTGAAGGACAGATGCAGGGAAGTGATGTCAGATGGGGGACTCTGGGTAAGATCTTGAGAGGTGAAAGGCAAGGGCTGAAAGACACATTATGACAGCTGAGGTACATCTTAAACTTGCATACCAATGACGGCATTAATCTCTGGGGCATTTGAACAGTGCCATGTTTCAGTTCTGGGGTTCCAAAAACAGACAGGAGCATGAGGAGCGGGGCTCCAGGACCCCAACATGGCAGAGCTCCTAAGACCCTGGAGAAATGAGCCCAGGTGTCAGTTTACCCAAGCAATCATAATCATGAGAATCACAGAAGTTTCTATAAGCTCTCTCTAAGCCTGTTGAGAGTGAATTTCTTGTTACCAGCTTCGATTTCATGGGAACAGAAGGTCTATGATAAGGCCCTAGTTATCTTCCGCTTATTTTTCTCTCCTGCTCATACTATGGCTGTGTGGCAATCACACAAAGTTTCCAGAGATAATTTCTTGGCAATATAATCATTTTATTAATAAAAGGATGGTCGTCATTTGGCTGTCTCTCTCTTAGACCAATGGCAATTATGGCGGCAGGCCTTCAGTTTTTACGCCCTTTTGGAAAAGGAGTATCAAATAAGGATGCAATCAACTCTGATTGGTTAACAATTAACAAAAAGTGGACTTTACAAAGAGAAGTGGGCTTACTCCAAGGAGGAGCTGAGTGTGACATCATGCCACCCTGGGACAGAGACTATCTCTATACCCCTAAATTGCCTTCGGCAATCTAGACAAAAAGGTCTCTACCCAAGCTTGATTGAATGGAATTTACCTTAAACTAGAGATTCCTTTTAAGGTTGGGTGGGGTCCCATAGAGGAGGTTAGTTCAACCTTCAGAGACTGAGGTGTTGCAATGAGAATAGAGAAAAGGGGGAACTCTGAATCTCCCCAAATCATTAGTATTAATAAACCATTTCTCTCAGTTGGTACACTAAAGAGAGGAGAGGAGCAGAAGCCTAAAAAAGGATTTCTGCCTTAGGAAGAATTGGCACTAGGGACTAAATTGAATGTGCAATCTATATTATATACAGTGAATATTTGTTTTTATGATTGCATTTACTAGTTTGACAAAACTGTAGGTTTAAATCATAACCTTGAGTGAAAGAGGATAAATGAAGCAATGCAAAGGAAGGGTGGTAGCTAAAGAGGTGGGGGCCTAGACAGCCAACACTGGTCTTCCAGTTTTCTCTCCCTAGAGATTCCATATACTCACTGCTGCCAGACTAATGTCTTCCCTCTCCCTCACTACTACCTAGTATCCAAAGGCTGTACCTGTCTTGATGATTCATTGTTCACAACCACTTCTCAAACCCATTCCCTTCTCTCTACTCACGTACTTATTCTGTACTTCTGTTGCTTATCAATGAATTGAGTCGTTTTTCAGTCATATCCAATTCTTCATGACCCCGATTGAAATTTTCTTGGCAAAGATACTGCAGTGGTTTGCCATTTCCTTCTCCAACTCATTTTACAGAAGAGGAAACTGAGGCAACAGGGTTAAGTGACTTGCCCAGGGTCACACAGCGAGTCAGTGTCCGAGGCCAGATTTGAACTCAGGAAGAGGAGTCTTGCTGACTTCAGGGCTGACACTCTATCCACTGCACTGCCTAGCTGCCCTCTTAAAACATAGACCTGACCAAGTATGTTAATGGAATATAAGATCTTCCCTGCCCATTAACAGGCCTCATGTGGAGCCCATTAAGGGAAGCTTGCTTAGGGGAGGCTAGCTTGTAGGAAGGCTTTCACACCTTTTGTTAATTTCTAATTAGGCAATGAGGCACTGAGTCACTGAAGCTCGATATTTTGGGGGTGGGGGATAGGGGAAAGACTAGGAGAAAATTTTGTAACTCAAAATCTTGTGGAAATGAATGTTGAAAACTAAAAATAAATTGGAAATTTTTTTTTAATTTAAAAGCATTGATTTTGTCAGGTCACTCACTCCCCAACTCAAAAGCCTTCAATGGCTCCCCACTGCCTATAGGATAAAATCCAGACTCCTTAGCCTGACATTCAAAGCCCTCCATAACCTGATCCCCATTTGTCTTTCTCATAAGAATAGCTCACATTTATATGACACTTTGGAATGTATACACTTTTCTCACATCAACCCTATGAGAGAGTGAGAGTATTGTCACTGTTTTAAAGAGCAGAGGTTGAATAAATGTCCTATCTGGAATTTCAGCCAAAGCTGACCTTCAGACTCAGTTCTAATTTTTCTTCTCCAATTTCCATGAGTAGTCCCTGTCTTTAGCTAAGGTGGCCTACTATTAGACACTGGTGCTCACGTTTTGCTCTTTGCCTAAAGTGGTGTTCCTTTCCCCATCCACCTGACCAAACCCCATCTCTCCTTCCAGTCCTACCTTCCTGCCCTGACTGTTCCACACTCAATTTCTTCTTCCTTTGGATTCTTACAGCACTGCCTAACCTACTAATCACATACACTGCCTTATGCCATAACACTTTGTTTTCAATAAGGGCATGTGTTACCTCTTCAACCAGACTGCAAGGTCCTCAAGGTCAAGTTGGGTGGGGAGGGCAACACCATAGAACCACAGATTTGGAAATAGTAGGAACCTTAAAGGTCTAATCAAAACCCTCAATTTTTTTTTTACCTGAGAAAACTGAGGCCCAGAGAATTAAATGATTTGCCCTAGTAGTAAATAGCAGAGCCAGAATTCAAACCCAGGTCTTCTGACTCCAAACCCCACGCTTCTGTCTTATATTATTATACTTTTTTTGTTGGACAAAAGGACTTTAAATCAACAAAATCCAATTTATCTCTAAGTTAGCTAAAAGACCCATAATTTAAGTGAACCAATCAGTCAATAGCATTAACACTTACTATGTGCCAGGTATTGTGCTAAACTCTTCTAATAATGGTACTCTGGGCTTACCAAAATCATTCAAATACACACACGCACACACATACACATACATACCCCTATATAAATATATGATTTGTACCCATACATTTTTCTCCTTGAGCTATAGAAGTAATTAAGTACAAGTAATGGTTATCTTATCAATATGCAAAGGGTTCTGAATATCAATTTTATTTCGTAAACATTATTTATACATACATATTTAGGAAGAACATCTAAAATCTTTTTAAAAGTTCTTATGTACAGAACTGATTATCAAATAACAATCCAATGAAGAATTATTTCTAATTGCAATTTGGGAATAACACAGTAGATGATAAAATAATAAGTGACAGCTTAAAAGTGACCGGTCAGAATAGCCATGAGGTTATCTAATCCAAAACAGCACTCTCTCTACCTGACCTCTCTTCTCCTATTTGCAAGATGCAGAAAAAATACAAGGCAGGTAGCATTCATTATCCCAGAAGATGTTCCAAGGTGCCAATTACCACAGTAAAGGAGATTGCACCTGAGCTAGGTAGGGTCCATTCAAATTTGTATCTCAGCTAGCTGCTGAGAAATCATCACCAGTGACTTCTGGTTCCTTGTAGCACAGCAAGACAAGGGCCTCTTTTTGATCTCTCTGCAGTGAAGGATCAATTCCCTTGCATAACAAGAACATCAGAAAGGTCTTCCACTACTTTTAACGTCAAATTCTGAAGAAACGAACACAAAAATAGTTATGAAATCACTTACACCAGAATAAAGAAAGCAAAAAATCAAACTGCCCTCAGAAAACGGTGGGCGACAAGACACACTCTGAATGTCGCCTTTGTGATTACAGGTAAAATTCTCTTATAGTTACTACCACTGCCAACAAGAGAGCTACATTAACTGAGCTATTTCCAGGTCCTAGCAAATGATACATAAAAATGCTTTCCCTGGGCTCTGTCCATGTAAGCCATTCTCTACAATGGCTGAGTTTATGCTGTGTGCATTAGAGGGGAGGTGAACTAATCCTAATATTCTTGTTTTGCTATCAAGTAGACACCCTTACTAAAAAGTTCTGTAGTTTGGGGTTAAACAGATTTGTGGCCAGGGCCTCGTCTTCTACAGTGTGCTAAGCATTGGCAATTTCATGCAGGCCTCTGAAGGCTTTCCTCAAAACTCCGAAATGGCTGATCTTTGACCATGGCTCTATCCATAACACTTCCCCTTCCCTTCTTCTGTCCTATAATGCGTAGAAATGCCTCATAACCGCTCCTATATTACCTTCTCATTGTCTGAAGTTCATCCTTTTTTCCCTCTCTCCACCTCACCCCAAAAAACTCTTGATTCCCTATAGGTTACATACATAGGCAATCCAATTATAGTAATTTAAACTTTCCTCCCAGGGGTTACTTGCATTTAAAAAAAGGGCAGTATCCAACCCAAGTATGTATCCAACTGGTAGAATATCTTCAAGACAGAGGAAGCTCTGACTCACTTTACACTCAGGGCATCCTTTCCCTCTCATGTACCATTTTTCAAAGGCAAGAATCAAAGGTCTTAGGTCTTTAGGTCACAGAACCAAAGGATTTAGAACTTGAAAGACCCTTAGAGAGCATCTAATCCAGTCCTTCATTTTACAAATGAAAAATCTGAGACTTGGGGTTTATGTAACTTGCCCAAAGTCATACAGGTAACTAACTACTTGGCAAAACAGAGATTCAGATCTAGGTTTTCTGGTATTCTTTCTTACAGTCTCTGGGGAAAAGGTGATATGGCTCTACACTAAATTGCAAAGAAAAGGGAATAGGATCATAGATTTTAGGCTAGAAGAAACCTTAGCAATCACCTAACCCAATTCTCTCATTTTTCAGATGAGATTCATTGCTTAACTCAACATCATGCAGGTGACATAGGATTTGAAGCCAGGTCCTCTGACTTCAAACCCACCAGTTTTTCCTGTTTGCCCCTACATCTCCCAAGTCTTTAAGTCCCCCTCCATAATCTTCTCTGCACCCTGTAATCTTCAAATAAAGAATGTTAACAAATAAGAAATAAAATGCTGTCATGGAATTAAGCATCCCTTCAGGGGTAATAATCTGACTTTTGATCATAGGCCTCTAAACCTCATTCTACCAGTTCTGATCTCAAGTGGCAGTGATTTTCAAGACTGTGGCTCCCAAGTAACTCCTTCATGTTTAGCCATAGCTGAAAAAGCACTAGAATGCTGGGTTAAATTCTAAACAAGGAGTCTTCTTCCCTCCTCCCCCCTTCTTATTGCAGATTGGCTTTTAAGAAATAGCAGGGTGTTTGGGGGTTGCCAAAAAAAAGAAACTTAATTTGTAGTAGATTCAGAGAGGCTGCTACTCTCAAACAGGCATCAGAATGCTGGTATTTCATATATAACTGACTGTTTTGAGCTTGTCTCCATTTCATATTGGTCCCCTCAACCACGTCCTCTTTCAGTTATTTCTTTATCTAAGAAAACCTCTTATTGGCATTATAAGAAATGTGTCATGGCCCTAAAAAGATTATGCAGTTAGTGCACAGTGCCACTGCGGAGGGGAATTCTTTCCGAATTGCAAGAAAGAAGGCTGAAATGGTATTAAGTGGAAATTAAGTAGGCCAAGTGTATTTTCCTAGTGCCCTGAAGTCCTGAGTTCTCACAGATCACATTAGGCTGTTATTCTGAACGTCATGGCAAACATTACAAAGAAAAAGCCTTTCAATAAGCCTAAAGCCAGACTGGGATAAAGGCGTTACTATTCACCCAGGCAGGTCATGGTCTGTAACTTTCCCCTCATTCTTCAAATGCTGACTGCTCTGGGGTTATTTCCAGAGAGACCTGTCTAACAAAAAAGAACAAGGCCTGTACTGTTAGGAGAAGCTGAGCCAATGCTGTGGTCAGAGAATCTCTGCAGTCAGTTCAAACCTGTTATCACATATTTTACAGCTTCATCATGCTCTAGTGAAAGCTGGCTTATCAAAGCACAATGTACCCTAGGTAAAGGCAGAGAATTGATTATGTTTTCAGTAGAGCTGAATGGAGAGGTTTTTGTGCAAGTATGTGAGGTCTATGAGACTAGCTTTGTAAAGGGAAAAGAAACTGCAGTTCTGTCAAGATGTTACTGGGTGTTTTGTATTAGAAGTCCTTGTTTTTAGAGCAAATGACTGTTTAAACTGCTTAAGAGGTAATTAACTATGTTGCTATAGGAAGGAACACTGGAATGGAAGACAGAAGACCTGTGCTTTAGTTCTAGCTTTACCATTAACTATGTGACCTTAGGCAAATCACTGCCTCTCTGTGCCTCAGGTTCCTCATTTGTAAAACGAAGGGATTACACTTGATGATTTTCTTTGTGCTAAATGGACAACAGATTTGAGATGAGTCAATGGAGCAGCCAGTCTACCTGGTCGTACCATATCTGGAATATTGTGTGCCATTCTGGGTGCTAAAGCAACACTGAAAGGCTAGAATACGCTAAGAGGAGAAAAGGAAGCAATAAGAAACAAGGGGGAACTGTTTAAATAGGCCAATGTGGATGTACAAAGAACTCACTGACCAACTTATATAGGCAGCTAAGCAATAAGAAATATAAAAGGGTAACATGAGGGAATTATGAAAGAGCACTAAAGCTCAAAATGGGCTGACCTTGGTACAGAAAGTTAAAGATGACCAAAAGGGCTTTTATTAGCCATGCTCAGGAAAAGAGGAGGATCAAAGAAGCTCTTTAAATTGGAAAAAGCAAAACAGAAATGGTTACCAGGGAAATAAAACCCAAGATAAGGAAGTAGACAGTTTAGGAGTACCTCGCTGTCTCTGAAAAATTCACATCACCAAAGCCAGTCAAACTACATCAGAGGAAACTGAACTACTAAGCCATTTGCAGTAATCTCTGAAAGATCAATGAGGAAGAAAAGATCATGTTGAATGGAAGTGGTGCAATTGGATAAGAAAAAGACACATTTTGTCCCAATTTACAAAGAATGTTAGAGAATGGATCCCAAATTATAGTCTGGTGAGTTTGACTTTAATTCCTTGCAAAATTCTATAACACATTATAGTGTTATAGTGAACCTCTACAAAAGGAAGGAGTGAACCCAAGGAATCTACACAATTCCATTTATTTTTTTCTATATAGGATAACCACAGACTTGTAGACCAAGGGGCTACTCTAAACAGAGCATACCTAGATGTCAGCAAAGCAATGAATAAAACTTCCTGTGCTATTCTTGTACATGAGACAGAAAGATGTGGGCCAGATGGAAATTTGGTTAGGTAGACTCTGCTCTGATCAAACCCACCCACAGAGCCATCAACTTAAAAAGAGATCTCCAGTGGATTGCCCTGGAGAGCCATTCTTGGCCCTGTGTTGTTAAACAATCTTCATCAGTGACTTAGATAAAACCACAGATGGCACATTTAATCAGATCTGAAGGTGACATCAAACTGGGAATGGTTAATACATTAGGTAGATAGTAAGGATCCAAAAAGATCTTAACAAGCTAGATAACTGGTACAAAACCAGTAGGATAAAATTTAAAACGGACGATGAGAAAGTCTTACACTTGAATTTTTTTTAAAAAATCAACTTCACAGTACAAGGAAAGGAAAAGACAGGTAGTAGTTTGAAAAAGATCAGGGGAATCTAATAACTTTCAAGCTAAACACAATTCAATATTATGATATGGCAACCAGAAAAGCTAATGCAATCTTAGACTTTATTGAGCCACACCGTTCAGGCCATGGGAAGTACTAATCGGCGGGCAGACTACATTTGGGTTAGTGTTTAGTTCTGGGTGTTATATTTTAGGAGGGACATTGATAAAAGTTAATTAGCCTCTACAGAAAAGCAAATATGCTGATGAAGGGTCTCATGCCTTGAGGATCAGCTTGAGGATCTGAGAATGTTTTTGCCTAGAGAAGAAAAAAATTGGAGAAGGGATAGCTGTCTTCAAATACCTGAGGGATTGTCTTGTAGAAGAAGAATTAGACATATTTTATTTTGTCCTAGAGGGCAGGACTAGGAATCACCAGAAGCTGGAAGGTGCAGAAAAGCAGAATTCAGCTCAAAGCAAGGAACAACTTTTCAAAAGAGCAATCCAAAACCAAAATGTGTGAGAAACAGAAGATGCCCTGTCATTGAATGTCTTCAAACAAAGGCTGGGTTACCATTTGTCAGAGATATGCTGTAGAATGGATTTCTTCACTGGTCTGAGTCGGACTAGATGAATAAGTTCTGGGACCCCTTGCAATTCAGATACTATGAGTCTGTGAGAAATACACAGCAGTACACTTCTTTGCTCATATTAAGGCTTTCTATACCATTTCACTGGCAATGTTCAACTAGGGGAAAAAATTGACAATTTTCATTTTCCCTTTTTTTTTGGGGGGGGGGGGAGAGAGGAGGGTGTGCAATCCAGGAAACACATATTGTGCTCACCTATCAGTGGCCTATAAAGTGAAGGGATTGGACCGGATGGTCTCTGAGGTCACTACATTTGGGTTCTCTCCGTCTCTAAAGTACCTAACACTTCTTAAAGAATGATATCTTAAGAGATAATCTGTATTATATCCAAATTTCATTCTCTACTCTGCCATTTTTTATAAGAGGGAACAGGACTGGAATAAAATATAGTGGGAGATATTGATGAACATTTCAGTAATACATACACATAAATCATGATCAAATGCAGCAAAGAAGTCAGATTTTAAATTCAGGATCAATTGCTCTCAGAATTATCTCTTTTGATATGAGAATAATCCAATTCTAGAGCCACAGGCTACCTGCAAGACACTGATATCAACATAGCATCTTTTTTGTGATGTTGTATTTCATCCACTCATTTTTTCATTGTCATGTTCTACAACTGGCCTAGCCTTTGGAATTTCACACGCCACATGGGACATATTTTCAGTCTTGCCCCCAATAACCAGGGTAGTATTTATATGTTCTTAAGACTATCTTCAAAGCATATTTGTGTATCATACTTTGCACCAAAAAGCAGGGCACTCAAGATTCTTTCAGAGATTCCAACATTCTTTATTCTTCATGCTAAGCTAGACATTTCTAACCCAATAAACTCTACTAAAATAATAATATTCTGAGGTACTGATCTAGAAATGTAGATTGTCTATGTAAAGGCCTTTGTATAGGCCTCACACATTAAACATTAAGCAGGTTCATCTTTCACAACCACAAAGCAGAGTGCTGAGTACCACAGATGTTTGTACTACTCAAATATTCACAGAAGTTTTTAGAATTACAGGCACAAAGAATCTAAGAAGTCTTCTCATCCAACCCCCTTGTCCAATTCATGAACTGTCAACCAATCAAAATCAGCACTCGCTTTTGCCAGCTAAACTTTCTTTTTCTTTGGAATGAAAAAGCACCTTACCCAATTTCATTCTATGATGCACATTTAGCTGGGTAGTGGGTGCTTTCTAAGTGTTTGGTGGGCAACGCTCTAGGAGTATGTCTTCAATTTTGTTTCTGACAATCAAAGCACAGGCTTGGAGAACTAAATGAACAAGTATTGTATAACACTCTGATTATTATTCATAAAGATTCAATCATGGTCATATAGAAAATCTTAAATGACTGGCAGGATTTATCTTGATCTCTAACTGAGGGTCCCAGACTATTGCTCTAGTCTAATTGATGCTGTTTATTCGTCTTCTTCCTTCTGACCATCACTACCATTAGTGGCTCCACTTCATGGCACTTGTCGTTACTCCTCATTTCCTGTCTTCTCTCTCCTTCCTTGACATTATCCCCATGGCAAATCCCAAAGTCCTTTCTAGTTCCTGTGTCTTGGCTTCGGGGTCAGGAAGTTTGGGTTTTCAGAGCTACTAGCCAGAGAAAAGATTTTTCTTCTGGTCACAATACATCATCAACAGTCTTAATTGTTAGGTTTTTTTTGGAATATTTTCATTGCTGTTCATAAATGGATTCTATTTTGCTAACTTCTAGATAAGTAGGCTACTACTACTGTAATCTAAGAAAACCAGGCAAAATGTCTGTTCAGGAAAGTTGCTAACATGGGAATGCTCTTGAACTGTGCTTACCAAATCATTTACTTACCTTTTCATTAGCTAAATGTAAGAGACAGGCAAAAGCCAAAGGTACAGAAAGGTTCTGAGCCATCAGAGGGGGCAGACTGTAAAACAAAGGGGAGGAAATGGTAACATATGACGTAGGTACTAAGAACAAAGTCTCTTTCATTAAGCATGAATAATACACATAAACAAAGTATGAGATAATGACAAAGAAATATTTCAAATGTTTGTAACAAGCAGGTTGAGAAATCCCAAACCTTTGGTTCTATTCTAGCTCTTGGCATGGAATAACTTCTCAGGTTACTCGTTTGGGCACATGTCAACCAATATGCCAGTGCAGAGCCAAATCTGGCAAGTAACATACAACTGGGACAAAAAGCAGTCTGCTTTTAGATCACGTGACAGTCAGTGCAAGGAACTAGCTCCTTTGTCCTGTTACATGATCTGTTAGTTACTGTTTTCAATCAAGGAATAAGCTGGAACACTTGTGCCCTAAGCCTTGTAAAAGGTGAGAACAAAGAAGCAATTCATCAGTCCACAACAATGATAAGCCCAACAGTTAGCCTGACTGTGGCCTTCAGCTGCCCTTGGACCAGAGGCTCTGGTACTTACTTCTTGAGAAGGTCCTTTGTGAGATCACTGAAGATCTTCTCATCTGGTACCATGTCCAAGCTCCCTTTGGGCTCAGTTTCATCCTAGTTTTATAAAGGAAAAAGGCAGTGAGGGGAAAAGTAGGTTTGCTTTCTTTTGTTAGCAGCAATGCTGGAAAACTCAAAAGATGTAGGACTGGGCCTGCTGTTCTGGGTGAAAGGATAGTAATAACAGAAGAAGAAAGCTGAATTTCAACTCTGGAAATTTTTATTTTGCTTATGATTTCTCCTCCAAGGAGGATATCTTTGCTTTGGGAAGTAAAGAATCTAAATGGTTAGCAGGGTGTAGAAATCCAAAATGAGTTAGATCAACTGTTTCCTTGGAAGTCATGGTTCTCCATGGCCTGTTCAGTACATTCATGATTTTTCATGGTTGAGAGAGAAGATATATTTCACTAATAAAAACTTACCCATTTAAGAAATAAAAACAAAAAAAAAAGTTAGACTGAGAAAACAGTCAGGCAGCATGTAGCTGCTTTCTTTGAGTTCAAATCATCAGGCCTGGGCTAACTCTATGTGAAGAACTAAAAAGAATTGTGATTGCTAAGCTGTTACTGTCCTGTCTGAAAGATAGCAGACAATGGAAAGTGGTTACAGGACAAATAAAAGCCAAATGCCATCCTAACTTTCAAAAAAGGAACAGAGTAGAGTCTGCAAATTGTAAGAGTCATAAATTTAGTTTCTGTTCCAGAAAAATCATAGAACACATTATTAAGGGACTAACTTCTGAATAATTTTAGAAAGGGAAACAACAGTCAAGAGAAGTTATCACAGCTTTTTCAGAAACAGGCCATTCCCACCTTCCTCTGCTCTTTTGCAGAGCCAAAGGACCATGGGTATGGAACACTGCTTATGTCAAACTTTTTGGATCATTTAGCTAGTTTTGCTAACCTAGAATTCTGGCCTAGAACTGGCCTAGAATTTTATTCCTTTTTTCTTCTTTATTGGAAATGATGGCTCTCTTGGAGAAAAGTGAGAAGATGGATATAATGGGAAATGTAGGTGAAGCAAAAACAGATACCAAGAAAAATTTACTTTCGAAAAATGATCATGCCAACCTAACTCCTTTCCTTTTTTAAAAGGGTATCTTTACTAGAAGATCAGAGAGAGTGCTGTAGACAGCCTACTTAGATTTTACCAAAGTCTCTTATACTATGGTTTTAGAAAAAATGAAGAGAAACGTGGGAGAGAAAATTAGACAGATGTTTTTGGAAGTGGCTCAGTGAGTAGACCCAAGAAATAGTAATTGCTAGGTGACTCAATGAATAAAGCAACAGCTCTGAACATTAACTGCTCACATCTAGAATTTTATATTTATATTTACCTAGAAGTAGTAGTCACAGAAGTGATCATTAGAGATGTCCACTATCAGGATAATCACAGGTAAGAGAAAGGTTGGATCCAGTTATCTTTAAGGCAACAAAGACGCTGCTAGGCTCCTTTGCAACAACAACAAAAGGCTGACAATTTTGTTTCATAAGATTATAGGGTTTAGAACTAGAAGGGATATGAGAGCATTCACAGTCTAATGTTATACATGTCCTACATTTTATACATGAGGACAATGAAGCTCAGAAAAATGAAATAAACAATCCAACATCACACAGCTATTTCCAGGGGCCAAGACCTAAGAGTAGACCTAAGGTCTATTTTTCTAAAACACTTTGCCTTTTTGCTTCTGAGTAAACAAATTACGACTAAGGAAACACAGGCTACCTCTGCAACCGCTTCTTTTTTCTGGCCATCAGTCAGCAGATTCCACATGCTCTGCTTTAATCTTTTCATGTCCATCTTTTTGGCAGTCTTGGCATAATGAATTTCAATTTTATTCACCTGAAACAGACAGGTTACAAGTTGGAAGAAGACAGAAGAATTGATCATGATTTTTATGAGGCCATTGTAGAAACGAATGCCCAGAAGCATGGAAAAGTGGCATACTAGCAGGTGTTAAGTTTTAATGGTGGAATTACAGATCTCGCTCTGGACATATTAGGAGCAAAAAGTTTTGGTCTCTCACTTCAAACCATTTTTTTTAATGGCCATATCCATGGTTACCTAGAATCTCAGTCTGGCCAAAAATTCCCGAGAATACTAAAGGAAGTGAAATCTGGTGAATTAGAAGGCCACCATTTTGTTGACTCTCAGCTTGAATAATGAAAAACATTACCTAGACCAGTTCTGTGTACATCAACCCTAATCAGTATGCCTGGTATGACAAGCTCTTCCTCCAGCTGGATATGTTACCAGAGCTCCCTTGGAGAATTGGTCAGTTCCACTTCATGTCTATTTATCAATAGCTAACACTAAAGTAATAAAAGGTTCCTCCTTCACCCATCAGCCTTCCCTAAGATTTGGTATATTCCTCACTCAGTCCCTCAGTGAACAAAAGATAAATAATGGGGAAAAAGTAAATCTTACAACTCTATCTGGTTTGTAACTTGGACAGTAAACAAATTAACACCAAGCCCTAGGTATAAGTCTTACCTTCTGTGGCTCAGCTACTAACTTTAACTCCCCATATATCGGATTATCCAATCCATTTTCTTCAGCATCATTTTCATTATCCTGTGAATTTTCAAATCCGGTGTTGGGATTAATTGTAAAATCAAATTGTGTACCATTTGGTCCCAAAAATAATCCATCGGGGCCATCATCATCATCACTGTCAGCAGCCTAGGCAAAGAAAAATAGCTATTCAAGTTTTGTAAAAAGTGGCATTAGGCATAAGACGCATTCAAAACAAATGAAGCAGATCTTATGTTTTATGAATTTACCCCAAATTAGAAGGAACTGCCAATTACACCCCCTTGCTTTCAGGTCAAAACAAACCTAAACTACCCCAGACAGACAGGTGCCTATCTTGTTTTAATACCGCTAAAGATTTTAGAGCTACATTCAGAAAAGTAATAAATCACCACAAATACCAACTGCTCTCTTTGATGCCTAGTTGAGCTAAATTGTTTCTTCAATAAACATAACTGAAGTACACAAATAAAACATAAAATGCATACCTTGATCAGATTAAGTCACTATACTCACCAAAAAACAAAAACAACAGCAAAAACCTCCCAAAAGTTTTCTTAGCTTAGTATCTGATCAAGATTTTACAAGATTTGGGGCAGCCAGGTGGCTCAGTGAGTAAGAGCACCGGCCCCAGTGCTGGGATGACCTGGGGGATCGAATCTGGGCTCAGATACTTAGCACCCATCCAGTGTAACCTTGAGCAAGTTACTTAACCCCAATTGCTTTAAAAAATAAAAATTAAAAAAAAAGATTTTACAAGATTTAAAAACAAAAGCAAAAACCTCATTCTCTTGAGATTTAACTAGGGAGAACGATCATCCTTCCTACTCCTTCCTTGCTCTTTCCTTGCAGGAGTGGAGACATTCTAGATCACATCCCTATGCTTCAGCTACTTATCATTCCTGACTTCTGTTACTAGCTTCTATTTCCCTGCAATCTTGTAAATTTGTCACAGACAAGAACTGGCTTAAATTTCCTTGTCTCTTCTATAGCACCTAGAAGCATTCTGTAGACAGCAGGTGCTCAGTATTGGTTGATGGATTGACTCTGTGGGCCAAATGGACTATCCTTTGGTACAAATAGCTTAAAACAAGCAGACACAGTCCCTGCCCTCTGGGGAAGCTCTGGATCTGGAAGAAGAAGAGAAGGTCTGGTCCTCCTGGTCTTTGGTGGACCGGTGCTATAACTCTGATAGGGGAGAGATGACTCCTGGTCAGGGGAAACCCTCAGTAGTATAGGAGGCATAACACACAATGCCCAACCTCAGGGAGCCCCAGGACTGAGAGAAAATACAGCTCCTACCTTCAGTCTGATAGGGGAAACAAGGCTTCCCTATAGGACCTCCAGGTTTCCTATTGTAATAGCTGAGTCTCTTCCTGAGGGTGCTCTCAGTTTTTTTCTGCTGACGAGCAACGCACACCTTCCACACACAAAATGTGCGCTTGACTGGGGTTGTCAGCTGAACACCACCACTTATGCCAGACAAATGGGAGAACATGAATAGAAGAAAGCTTCCCTCCTCACTGGCAGAAAAGAAAAAAGAAGTTCCTCTCCCTTCCCCTCTCCCATCCCTCCTTACCGGCACTGCAGGGCAAAATTCAGAAGTATCATTAGGATTGTTGTAATCATACTCTTCAATCTCATCGTCCTGTTCTGATGAAGCACTCTGTGAGGCCATCCTTCTTAACTGCCAAAGAGAGATCAGAATGGCAAGTGGAGAAAGCAGGTCCCAAAAGGGGAGCTAAAACTACCAGACGAAGGCAGTAAATTCAGATCCCAACATTCAGTTCTACCTAGAAGAACAGAATTGCCAACTCTTGGGAGTTAGAATGGGCCTTGAGGTCATCTAAGAGGTGGTCATGCTGTGGTAAGAAGAACGCTGGGTTTGGAATCAGAAGACAAGGGGGTGAATAGTTTCCAAGCTACCCACTCCCTGTAAAACTGTGAAGAAGTCACTGACTTTTCTGGACCTTGATTTCCCCATCTGGCAGTACACGACTTGTAGGGTCCATTCTAGCCCTTTATCTTGTGATGTACTTCAGCCTCTCTCCCAATGCAGGAATCCCTTCCATTCCCAGCCCCTATTCCAGGGACAGCAAACTGAGTGCCACAAGGTAGCCTGTTCTAATTGTGGGACAGCTAGAATAGCTTAAAAAAATTCATCCTTCTACCAAGACCAAAAAAATCTTATGTCCTCTAACTCTATTTTTACTATATATTAGCCTCAGTCTTGTCCTCTGGAGCAACTCAGGACAAATCAATTCTTATATGTGAAGATGGTTGTTTTGTCCCTCTGTCTTCTGTTCTCCAGGGAAGATCTCATTTTTTTCAAATGTTCCTTTTGTGACATAACTGCCAGATACTTCATTATTCTATACACCATTCTCTGAAAAGTTTAGTCTGTTGATGTCTCTGTTAGAATGTTGTGTTCCAAACCAAACACAATGCTCTGGATATGGTCTTTCTCACCCTTTCCTTTCCTCCTTTCTTCCAAAACCCTTGAGTGTTCTCTGCCTCCTTTCCTGAAGGCAGAAGCAGTCCTATTAGTCTACAGGTCTCACCAGTGCTTTCAGCCACCTGTGCCTTTCTTTTTCCCTTTTCTGAACACTGCTCAAATATGAGACACTTGAGAGTGAATTTTCCCAGTCCAAGAGACAAGCCAGGGCAGTGGAGGATTATCAAGGCTCCTGAATAAGCAAAAGGCTACCTTCTGGCAGGAATAGATATGTGCTCAGATACCCCACAAGCCCCAGATTTCTGAGGGTATGTTGCTGAGAATCTCCTGTGTAGTGGCCCTATTTCTGTGAATCTTTGAATCAACTCTTCCAAATCTTACTTTAATCACAAGGACTTCCTAATAATACTTGGTGAAATTTCCAGAATTTCACCAACCTATCACTAACAAGACTAAAAGGCTTAGAGGAAAAATTGTGCAGTGAGGGGAAAAAACACACACAGAATATGGGAATCAAATCAGGAGACCTGGACATGAGGTCTGGTCCAGCTTCTTACAAGCTATGTGATCATAAGCACTAAGTCACTGACTCTCTCTAGGACCAGCTTCTCACCTACCAAATAGAGCTCATCATACTTAGGTTGTTGTGAGGGAAGCTTTTAGAAATATTAAAGCATGTGTGGAAGCCCTGCCCTGAGCTGCCTGAGTAGCCTCACCTTGTTCCCTGGTTTCAGGTTCAACTGGACGATGTTCTCTATTTCATAGTGGAAATCAGACGGAAGGGTGGTGGCTTTCTTACTCTGGTTGTCCAGAGTTGATTTGGCCAGCGTGGTAGCAGCCTGGTGATGAAAAATAAATTTTTAAGAATCTTTAACAATAGCAATTAGAAGATACTTTTTCCCCCATTAAGAGAGTATAGAAATAAAAGAGGTCAAGCCATATAGAACCCAAGATGACAGTGAAATTCCAAAGATATTGGGTAAGAAATTGTTACAAAGCTGCACTTTGTACCAGGTCTCATTCCCTCTTCTCAACCATTACCTAGTTCCCTCTATCTTTACCCAATACCGCTCTTGACCTACTCTCCCCTATATGTAAGGACCAGGTTGATAAAGCTACCATTTTACTTCTTTACTTCATGGGCTGACATGGTCAAAAAACAAACCTCATCTCTGAAGTAACAAAAAAAGAGTACTCAGGGGGAGGGAAGAAAGAACAGCTTATAATAAATTCAGTACAAACCCTCGTTTTTCGGAAATGTGCATTAAAGTCGATCTCTTCCTCAAAGTTGATTTCAAATACTTTCTTTGTAGTCTTCTTTTTCTTCTCTTGTTGAGAAGTAGGGTCTTCTGCAGAGATGAGCACATAAAGTCTGACAATACTGTACCTTCAGGGACCTAAACAGTGTGAGCTCAGTAAGATGCCTGGTGCACTGATAATGCTTTTTCCTCATTCAGAATTTATCATTCTATTGATATCAAGAAATCATATGCATCTTAATATCATTGTAATTGTTAAGAAAGGTAAACTCTCTCAAAGTCACTTAAGTTCTGAATTTATATTCTGAGGGACAATTTGCCTTGCTACTAATAAGCACAACTAAAGAATGTGAAGTTTAGCCTCTACCTTTCTGGTATAAAATGAGAGGAAAAAAGCAGCTTTCATCCTAATTTACTCTTTTTTTTTTTTAAAGCAATCGGGGTTAAGTAACTTGCTCAAGGTTACATGGCCAGTCATTTCTGGCTGTGGTGCTGAGTGTCTGAGCCCGGATTAGATCCAGGTTATCCCGACACTGGGGCCAGTTCTCTTACTCTCTGAGCCACCTGGCCGCCCCTAAGCAATTGGGGTTAAGTAACTTGCTCAAGGTTACATGGCCAGTCATTTCTGGGTGTGGTGCTGAGTGTCTGAGCCCGGATTAGATCCAGGTTATCCCAATGCTGGGGCCGGTTCTCTTACTCGCAGAGCCACCTGGCCGCCCCTAAGCAATTGGGGTTAAGTAACTTGCTCAAGGTTACACGGCCAGGTGTTTCTGGGTGGGTGCTGAGTGTCTGAGCCCGGGATTCGATTTCCAGGTCATCCAACCACTGGAGCTGGTGCTCTTACTCTCTGTGCTACCTGGCTGCCCCGTCCTAATTTACTCTTAATCCCATTTGTGGTCCAACTATTCCTTCAACCATACGACTAACACAATATCCTAACTTAGGAGGACATACTGAAAAGCTATGATGACCTTCCTTTCCCTCTCATCACTTGAAATGATGAAGGGCTACTAAAAAGTGCAGAGTTTCTTCCTTAATACCACTACTATAAATACATACGTTTGCGATGAGGTTTGAAGCACCAGTGGTCAGGACCAGCCCACATAGACATGGTTCTGGGACTGAAATAGGAATATTCTCCAGGCTTCATGGATAAGTGGAGGCACATGGTCCCAATGTCTCCATCTCCAAGGGAAATCACTTCTTGCCTGCCAGACACAAAAAATCAGAATCTGAGTGTAACCTATAGCTAATTAGTCTATTTACAGATGATTTCATATACATGCCTCTTCACCACAAAAGCACAATTCCTAAAACAGAATTCCCTAACTAGTACTAAAAATATTCTTCATTTTACATAGTACCTATAAGGTTATAAAGCACTTTCATACCTGTTATCTCTCTGATTCTACCGTCATGACAATTCTGGGAGGTAGGCAGGCAGAGTAAATAAAAAGATGGATTTAAATCACTTTCAAAGTAAAAAGTGCCATATAAATTGACAATGCTTAAATGACTTGCTTAAAGCTGCTAGTCACAGAATCAATCAATTTTAAAGTGGAAAGGAACCTTAGCAATCATCTAGTTCAATTCCCTCTACTTACAAATGAAGAAACTAATGTTAAATGTAATATTAAATGACTTGGTCCAAGATCACAAAGGTAGTCAGTTAATGGCAGAACAGGTCTCCTGACTCCCAGCCATAGGGTCCTTTCCACAAAATCAAATTGCCTCTGATACAGAATAATTCTACAATTCAAAATATCCACATCTGTTGTGCTCATGCCTTGCTTTCATGCAACTAGATGGTCCCCACAGCAAAGTGACACAGTCCCTAGTAAAGGTGGGGAAGATGCCAGTCTAAACTCACATCTCACATCTAAACTCCCACAGTCAACTACCCAGCATGGCTTGTTCACTGTTCCCTCCAACTTGGATCCCCAGCTCTTATGCAATAACTGAATGGATGGCTAGGCAGGAAAAATCTTTTACCCTATCTATTCAGTGTACTGAAATAAAGATATCTGAGACCATGAATGAGTTGGGCTCACAACAAGGGTCTCAAAGCATGTTGGAAGTATGCTACTCTGCTGCCACCTAAAGGTTAAGGTAACAAAGAAGCAATTTTTGAGACATGCTATCAATATTTGGACTATATAGGTAAAATCCCTTTCTGTCAATTCCAGAGGGCATCCAAATTGTTTTGCTGGTGAAATTTTGTTAAAACAAATGCTTCTAGAATCTCAGTCCCAATCTATAAGGCCTAGAATTGACCCCTAGCACATAGCACTGTTTTGCCCCTTTTTAACGGACTTTTATACATCATATATTATAAATATCCAGGTATGTATTTATCCCCACACTGTCAGCTCCTTCAGGGCACTTACCACATTTTGTCTAAACTGTCTCCCTTCTCAGGCCTAGCACAATACTCTACGTGAAGCAGATCCTTAATAGAAATTTGTTAAATTGATTTGATTCAAGCGCTCTCCCTACTAGACTCAGAGGAGTGTTGGATACATATGCCATGCCAACCCCCTTTCTCTGCCTAGCTCACAAAACTTGTTTGATGATTTGTTCTTTGTTTTTTTTTGGTCTTGGTAGATTTGGAAATCTCACATTTTTGATATGTTTAAAACAAGAAAGGGACAGAGTCAAGACTAATCACTACCTGGATTGCTACTTGATGAGAAGATAAAAGAAGAGTAAAGAATAACTCAGCAGAGACAACATGTTCCAGTGTCAAAAGCCCTGGACTGGGGCCTCTGGTGCATTCTGCTCTTAGGCAGGCCTCAGTTTTCTCACCCATAAAATAATGGGGCATAAACTAATGGTCCTTTCCAGATCAAAAATTGTCATGACTTTGATGTCTCTCTCCCAGTCTTCAAAAAGCACAAAAATAAAGTTATTTTGTTACAGCATTATCTGCACAGTTAAATTAAGTAAAATTTGATATAGAATATGGTATCATATGAACCGGAACCAAAGAAAATACTTCTTGGGCAGAATGGCAGCAAGTTAGAGAGTACTCTAGACTAGGAGCCAAGACATCAAGGCTCTACCATTAACTACACTGTGTGACTACATACATAGGTCACTTCATTTCTTGGGGTCTCAGTTTTCTCCTCTGTAAAATGAAGGGACTAGGTTTAATTAGCTTTGAGGTTACCTTAAAAGTTTAAATTTTTGTTAAAACTTTTTCTTTGTATAAAATTTGTTGTAACTAGTTCCACATAGGAGAATTGCTGTGGAATAATACAAGGGCTCAGAAACAGTTTTCTCACATAGAAAACATATTTATAATGATATTTATGACAATGGGATTTTGCCAGAATTCCAGGTATACCCAACTCAAAATCCAATGTTCTCCATTATACTGCACTGCATCTCAGTCACATAAATTTAAGGTGGTTCTTATTATTTAATAGTTTTAGTTGTTTTCCATTTTTAATTTGAAAAGGAGATAAATGGGAGTAAATTATTTCTCTAAAACAAATAAAAACAAACAAAAAACACAAAATTTAAAAAAAAACCTCCCCTCTTCTCAAACTTTCATTTAAATTAAATTGCTTTTACTCTTCTATAGTTCTGTATTTTTCTGCAGGTCAGTGGGTCTCAATAGAAAAACAGGATCGCCAGGCACTGCTATATCCCTCATGGATACTTAGTTTACCGATACAAAAGTGGTGCAATACTGATAATAACCTTCATTTCTTATGCCTGTTACATTTTTGAGTATATTTGGATTTCATTACTTCCAAACAGGTAAGTTTTCCTATCATCGAAGAAAACCATAGCTTCCAGGAATAAGGAATTGACAGTTCCACTGCACTGAGCTCTGGTCAGACCATCTCTAGAATATTGTATTCATTTCCAGCCACCACTATTTAGGGAGAATACTGATAAGCTAGGAAGTGTTCCAAAAAGGAGGAACCCAGATGGTGAAAGGCCTTGAGTTTGTGCCATTTTAATATCTGAAGAAACTAGGGAAATTAGCTAGAAGAAAATGAGATTTAGCAGGGACATGCTCACTGTCCTCAAATATCCAAAAGGCTGTCATGTGGGAAAAGGCTTAGATTTGTTCTATTTAGTTCTAACGACAGAAATAAGAGCAGTAGGGATAAGCTGCTAAGAAGCAAACTTAGGTTCCATTTGAGGAAAAACTACCTAACGATGAGAACTGTTCCAAAGTGGGCTGCCTTGGGTGAGTGCCTTTCACTGAGATAAACTGGCCTTTTCTCTGATATGAAGAAATGAGGATTCTTTTTCAATTATGGGTTGCATTAGGGGACTTCCAAGGTCCTTTCAACTCTGAAATTCTATGATTCATTTAATTTTGACTACCTGAAAGAATTAGATCAAGTAAAAGCAAGCAAAAGATGAGCGAATAATAAGGAGCCAATTGGTCATCACTAGTGCACCTATTCATTTTACTACATGGTCCTCTTAAAGATGTGTTCCTGGGGACCAAGTTCACAAAATTATACAAAATGTGGTGCAAATACCTACAGTCTCATGGAATCAGAAAGCTTGTCAGGCACTTGAACATCTTATTATCATATTAGGAAGTGATCATGTTGAAAATGAGTACCTGTTCACATTTCTGAAATAAAATACTGTAAAGCTATGCTTTTATTCACCTATTTACTGACTCATCCTTTGACATTCACAATTTTCCATTTTGGTATTCCCTTATTTCCCTACCACCTTGAACAAAGTTTATACTTAAATAATGAAGGAATTCAGATGTAAATTCCTAGAGGGTAAGGGTGAATTTAAGTACTTTTGTCCTTACTCTAGTTCAGGACCACATGAAGTTAGGTGCTTAATAAATGCTTTCTGTGATAACATATATGATGATCCTCCTTTTAGAACTAACTGTCCACTTTCCACCTGCAGCTCTTCTTGGTTTGAACTCCATGGAACATGACACCCCCATACAACGTCCTCCCATCCCACCCTCTTCAAGCTTCTGTTTTGCATTGTTTTCCCTCACTAGATTGAAAGCTTCTTGAGGGCAAGGACCTTCTGTTTCTTATTTGTATCTCCAGCAAGAAACAGAAAGAAGGTCCCTGCCCTAGCATAGTGGCTGGCACATAGCAGGCATTTAATAAATGTTCATTGAATTGAATTAGGAAACACTTTTTTAAAAGAATTTTCAGGGGCCTAGGGACAGCTAGGGATGCCATGCATCCCCTGAAAGAGGTTAAAGATTCAGGACGAAATTGAAACATATTTTGGACATAAACCACATGGAAATATGTATGCTTGACTATGAATATTTGTTAAAGGGGTTTTGTTTTTCTTTTCCAATGAAGGAGAGGTGGGAGGGTTAAGAAACTAGATTTGCTAATTGAAAAAAATTTAATTTAAATTTTTAAAAAATTGGTCAATAGGGGCAGCTAGGTGGCACAGTGAATAGAACAGTGGCCCTGGAGTCAGGAGGACCTAAATTCAAATCCGGCCTCAGACACTTGACACAACTATTAGCCGTGTGACTTTGGGCAAGTCACTTAACCCCAATTGCCCTCCAAAAAAAGAAAATAAATAAAAATTGGTCAATAAAGGAATCAAATCTAAAACTTTAGACTCATTGGCACTATAAACATCACCTAAGCTGATTAGGAACCACATTTTTTAGAAAATCATTTTGACAATTGTGGGAGGATGGATTGGAAAGGAGAGTGAGGCAGGGATACCAGTCAGAGGCTATTGCAATTGTCTAGGAATGAAAGATGAGAATCTGTCCTAGGGAAAAAGCTATGTAAATGGAAAGAAGAAGACAGATGCAAGAGACTGAGGAAACAGAAATTACAAGATTTTGCAACTAATTAGATGTGTAGTTGAGTGAGTTGAAACCCTAAGTCACCAACACCATCCTACTACCATTTAATAAGTGGCACTAAAGGAAGTCATGAAACCGTGCTAAGTGGGTCCATTACACAATGATGCTATCTAGCCTCAAATGAATCCCACCCTTCCCAATTCCTTGCCTAGAACAGTTTCTTTAAATCTCAGCCTGAAAAAAAAAAAAGTAAAAAAATCTCAGCCTATTGAAGAGAACTTCTTTCAAGACTAAGCACTGGTGACATCCTCCTTGAAATTTTCCCCAATTCCGCCTGCATAAAGTAATCTTTCCCTCATATTTCTTATGGTATTTTGTCTAGACCCCTCCCTCTGCCCTTATCAAATTCTAGCCTATCATAATTTTATGTGGCTATAGGTCTTATCTAATCATACCAACTCAACTATAAGCTTCTTGAGAGTAGGAACTGTCTAGTTTTCCTTTCTGTATCCTCAGTGCCTGCAGCTTGGATTACATTCATTTCAATCCAATTCAACAAATATTCATTAAGTACCTACTATTACCAGGTAGTATGTTAGACTCCGGGAATACAAAGACAAAAATTAAACAGTACTTGCCCTCAAGCTGCTTACACTCTACTGGGGGCCAAACACTTGGCAAAGAAAAAAAAAACAAATACACCAAAACAATAACAACCAAAAAACTTGGGAGGGATTAAACAACAACAAACTTGGGGAGTCCATCAGGTAAGAGATAAAAATAACTGGGCACTAGAAACAACATTTACAACCTCAGATAGCTATATTCCAATGCACAAAGTGTGGGTAATGAACAAAGTGAACATGAGATTTTCTTTTAAAGAATAAAATATAACCCTCATGGATATCACCAAAATTTGTTGGCATTGTGCTCACTACTTATAATAAAAGGATATATGTTTTTCCAAAAGAAAAGATCATATGGGGCAGCTAGGTGGTACAGTGAATACAACACCAGCCCTGGAGTCAGTAGGACCTGAGTTCAAATCTGGCCTCAGACAGTTAATACACACAAAAAAACTGGCCATGTGACCTTGGGCAAGTCACTTAACCCCAAAAGCCCTACTTTCTCCCCTCCAAAAAAAAAAGATCATATAGAAGAGACAGAGTAAAGGTACTACCTATCAAAAAGATGTATCTCTATCTGTGTAGAAATCTACAGACCTGAGGGGAAAAGCAGGATAGAGTACACTCTGTGGAAAAGAGAAAGAAAAGTGGTATTATGGAAGTATACTACAGAATGTTTAATCTGATGGAAGATGTAGATAGTGCTTTCCTGATACAGATCACAAAACTGCCATAGTGATGCCACTATAGTGATGTGGGGCAGCTTCAACTAAACAGACCTCTGTTAAATGTCTTACTCTATAAAGCAGAGTATGATCAACTCTTAATATGACTCATTGATAATTTCACCTTTCAAAAGGAAGTGGAAGCACTGAAGGCAGAGTAGAACTCAGAATTTTTGACCTAGGACAAGAGACAAGTCTCTGCTCTCAAGGATATCACATTCTACCAGAGGATATACAACATGTAAACAAAGAAATACATAATTTGAGGCTGAGGAAAACACTAAAAGGATCACAAAAGGCTTCCCATTGGTGGTAATACATAAGTTAAGCCTTGACGGGATGGAGCTAGGAATCCTAAGGGGTGAAGATAAGGAGGTAGTATTTTTCAGGAATAAGGACAACTCATACAAAAATCACGGAAGTAGGAGGCAAAATGCTGAATTTAAGTAACAACAAGTTTGGCTGAAACAGAGTATATGAAGAGAAATAACGTGAAACAAACTCTGGCTTTAAATGCCAGGAGTTTTATTTTACCCTTGAGGTCACAGGGAACCACTGAAGGTTCTTAATCAAGCGAATTACATGATCAACTTAGGAAAACTATTTCGGCAGTTGCGTGAAGACCTTTAGGGTTCCTTCCATCTCTAAGTTAGATTGTCCCACATTCTAGCCTTTGGGGGCAGCTACTTCACCAAAATGACTGATGAACTGTGTCCCATGGATTGCTTTTTCCCTCCCCGATAGCTGTTTGTCTCATTCAATCAAGTATAAGCTTTGTATGTTCACAATATGTGAAGGAGTTGTTCTTTATAAGGATAGTGCTGTCTTTCACAGATAAAGTTCAGAGCAACTTCCCACCAATCTAAGCTGAGTATTATTGAAAAGTAAAAAATTCCAAACCAGCACTATCTGAAATATAGTATACCATCTCCCATCAAAATATGGCTGGAGTCAAATATCCCCAAAGAAAATCTACTAAAAACTGATGTGACAAGCTCACACAAAAAAATTTTCCTTTGCTCTAAAAGTTTACTTTTTCTTTAATTTTACCTGGAATTTTGGAATTCAGAAGACTTCTGGCAACTTCTGAATTCCTGATCCCCTCCTACTGTTTGATCATGCATGTCTGCATCAAAATCATCTTCCACAGGCACACCAGCACACTCCTCATCATCACTATCTTCAGTCTCAGAATTAACATCAAATACCTGATCGCTCTTCTTAAGCTTGTCCACCAGAACTGACAAAGACTAAAAAGAACAGAAGGAATATATCAACACTTGGGATTCTTAACCTTTTTTGTGTCATGGACTTCTATAGCAGTCTGGTGAAACCCATGGATCTCTTTTCAGAATACTGTTTTGTTGTTTTTTTAAATTCATAATGAGAGGAAATGGCAATTTCAGTAATAAAAGATAAAAGGGTGAAAATTAATGTGTAATACTTTCCCCATCCAAGTTCATAGCCCTCCTCGATTCTCCCCCCTCACCCCCTACCCCCCTCCCCGAAAAAAACTATCCATAGATTCCCAAAAGGTCTATGGACTCTTGGTTAAGAATCCCTGATCAAAATATGCAATAATTGATTAGAGAAATGCAAATTATATGCAAACATATTTACAGCAGTTCTTTCTGAGGTGACAAAGAATTGTAAATTGAGGGGATGCCCATCAACTGGGGAAGAGCTAAACAAGTGGTGGTCTACGATCGTGATGGAATACTATTGTGCCCTAAGAAATTATGAGCAAGGTGTTTTCAGAAAAACCTGGGAAGGCTTATATGAACTGATACAAAGTAAAGTGAGCAGAACCAGAACAACATTGTATACAGTAATAGCAATATTGTACGATGATCACCTGTGAATGACTTAGCTATTCTCAGCAATACAAGCCAATTCCAAAGGACTTATGATGAAAAATGCTTCCACCACCCAGAGGAAAAACTGATGGAGTCTGAATGCAGATCAAAGCACACTTTTTTTAAACTTTATTTTTCTTGACTGTTTAGTGGTTTGCTGTTTGTCTGGGGGGGTTTTTGGGGGGAAGGGTCTGGTGGGGTTTTTTTGCAATATGTCTAAGATGGAAATATGTTTTGCATCACTGCACATTTATAATCTATATCAAATTGCTTGCTTTCTCAAGAAGTGAGACAACATGGAACTCAAATTTTTTTTTAAAAGAATGTTAAAAATGTTTACATGTAATTGAGAAAAAAACAGAGAAAAAAAAGAACTCCTATCATGTGACCTAGTCACTCTTTTCTCAGTGAGCTGATAATTATTTTTTCAACAGACTCACTATATCTTCTCATTTTAAGATTTCAGTTAAAAATCCTATTCTTTTCCTACATCTTAATTACTCTATTGCTCTCTTTGTACCACTGTCCCACCCCTACTTCCAAGCCCAGCATTCTTGCCATAAATAAAGAGCTGAGGAAGTTTATAAGGCATAATACAGAATGGAGCTGTACTGTTGCCAGGCACATAATGTAGAACATGAAACAGGAATTCAAATCCACAAACTACATGTTTTAGGGAAAACAATTTTCCATGGAGACCATTTGTTTTCTTAATTTTAATGAGAAGGCTAAAGAGGCCAAGCTAAAAATAAACAAAGGAAAGCTTTACACATCATGATTTCTCAGGAAACTCTGTGCCAAGGGACATAACCTCAAAGAGCAGGAAATTCCTGAAGCTTACAGAGCAGCCTCAGAGCACAGAGGCTATTGGGTAATCAGCAACAGAGAGTTAATCCTACTAAGGCTTCACTTAAGTGGGGCCACCTCACCACCATGAAGCAGAGGAGAAAAGATAATGAGAAAAATTCCAGAATTCATTTCATTTTATAATAACAGAGCATTTGTGTTACCCTTCAGGATTTTGCTCCTGCAAACGTGCCAAAGGAAATATTTTCCCTACAACTGGTTAAATAAGAATGAGTTTCAGAGTTTTGGTTCCCATCTGACTGAACTAATCTTGGGACACTGAGAATGCTGGGCACATTCAACCAAACCACAAATACATGCTCTGGGACTCACCCAGAGCAATTATACCAAAAGTTGACTCTATACCTCAGTAAGAGCGTCATTGTCCCACTTAGAAAACTGGAACTCAGCCAGCGAAGGGCAAATCTGGCGCTCCTCCACACATTGCAGCAGGGCAGCTGGCGGGAAGATCACAGGGATTCAAAGTCAGATAAATTACTTTCCTCATCTATTTCAAATAAATGTCAAAATGAAAATGATACACTCATTATATTCTGGCTGAGGGCATTGTATCAAAGTTACCAACAAAGGTGGCTAAAAGCCAGCTTTGTGTATTTTTAGTCTGCTGGAACTGGCCTTTTGCAATGAGCACGTGTACACATTCTCTGGAGGGGAGGTTTATGCACTACTCTCAGAAAGCACTCTCAAGCAAGACTTTTTCCTCCAAATAACTTGTAAGCTCTACAATGGAACTAGAGAACCTAAAAGCACGCTTTAGGAATTTGTAGCCAATCCTAAAATACTATTTTTTATCTTAAATCAGCTGAAGTCTGCCTACCTCAGAAGGAAATATGAGATACCCACATTTACAATGAATACTTGCAGATAATTTGTTTGAACAGGAGTCACGCCTTAGAAAAGAGACACAAACAAGAAAAAGGCATATTCTAAGTAAAGGGCCTCTACCTATTGGGTAGTCCCCAGTAGGGGGGAAAATGTCATGGCATATTACACAAATTTTATGCACAGTGTAAATGTGAACCAAGGGACTGATTTGCAACTCAAGTGCCTGTCTGGTGGGTACCTTTCTACAAGATACCTCTGGCTTATAACTACCACATCCCCAAGACAGGCCCATCTAACATAAAAGTGTACAATGCAGTTTCAACTATTAAGCTCAGGAGATCTTTTCCCTACCCTACAAATGCCAAGGAACGCCAGGGGGAGGGTGATGGGTAGAGAAGAGCGTGATCTTCCAGTATGATTGGAGAATCGACAAGAAATTAAGGGGATCTTCAGAAGATGTCAGTCAGTTTTTGGGTCTCTGTGAGAATTCTGACTGGCAAAAGGGGAGTCCCAAAAAAAAGTGAACTAAATTACCCCGGAGATGTTCGAGTCTCATTTCTTCCAAATCTCCTGCACTGACTGGCAAACATTCAGATATAAACAAACTTTTCCAGGTAGCCACCTATATCTTGAGGCCCTTATTCAAAGGTCAAACTCTAAAGTTCTACAGTTATCTGAAGGTTCTACGATACAAATATGGAAATTAATCCCTAAGAAGTTGTGGAATTAGTACTTTAAGCTTTATTGTTGTGCTTCTGGAGATCTGAATATCAGTGCTAGGACACATGGGTAGGATAGGTTTTGCTAACCTGAAAAAAATATAAGTAGGAAAAAATTATTTTTTCCCCATGGGAAACTTTGCATTCGTCAGCACCAACAGAAGTACTATACTATTTGCTGTAATCAATTATTCATATTATTTTCTGCTTTCTTAGAACATCCCAATATCTACCTCCTCCACAGCTGGTGGGTCTCTGTAATTCCATTTTGTATAACTCCATTATCTCCCAACTCTGTACCTCTCCATTTGTCATGTCTAAACCCATTTAATTTTTATCCTTCCTGGGGTATAAAAATACCTAGCTGTGTACAGTTGGATAAGAAACTTCTTCATAGTACTCCTTTCTATGCTGAAACATACTGTTCTTTGTGGTAAGTAATAAAGTCATGTTTTGATTAAGTTAGAAATTGCTATGCTCTGAGTGATTCTGGTTTATAATGAACATTGGTATCAAGTTGCAATGAATATCAAACCATTCACTGCAATTGTTTGAGGCTTGATTTGCTAGGGGAAAAAAATCTGTGATTTGACTAACCATTCCTTTGGGGTCCTTACAATACTTGATGCAAACAAGATAGATAATTTAATGCAGGTTCTCTGATCCTCCACAGAGGCCACAGCAGTACTAGTGGCACAGAGATAACAACAACTATTGACATCTGTATAGCACTTTACAGTCTAATAAAGCACTTTAACTTACCATATTATCCATTTGATTCTCACAAACAGTAACAGCTGATATTTATTTGTCACTTTAAGACTACAAAAGGGGGCGGCCAGGTAGCACAGCGAGTAAGAGCACCGGCTCCAGTGTTGAGAAGACCTGGAGATCGAATCCCGGGCTCAGACACTTAGCACCCACCCAGAAACACCTGGCCGTGTAACCTTGAGCAAGTTACTTAACCCCGATTGCTTTAAAAAAAATTAAAAAAAAAAAAAGACTACAAAGGACTTTACATAATTATTGAATTTAAGCCTCACAACAACCCTGTGAGGTGAGTAGGGCAAGTATTTTTTCCATTTTACAGATGAAGAAATTAGAGCCCAAAGAATTTAAAAACAACTTGCCCAAGGTCACAAAGCTAATAAAGTGGCAGGATTTTAATTCCAAGTGCTTGGAATCAGTTTTGTTTGTGACTTAAATACTCTTGTTGGGGGCAGTATTTGCACAGAAAGGATATTTGTACCTACTCTTCAAATCTGCTACTTCCACTGACCCCAAAGCTGGGAACTTGAGAGGCTCTGCAGTGGAGAGAGGCCGGACATCAGAATGAAAGAGGAGTTCACTCCTATAGTCAGAACAGTGAAGACTAGAGAGAAATACCCCAGCAGTGCTACACTCATCAAATGAGGCAGCTGTCTTCTGAAACATGGGATCAATCTGAGGGCAAATAGAAAAGGTATAATAATATGGTTAAGAAACAAACAGTGTTGACAAGACAAAATCATAGTAAAACCTCATTCATTTGGAAATCGCTCAAATCTGGACTTAAATACTTTGGTCACATAATAATGAAAAGATAGGACTCACTGAAAAAGACCCTGATGTTGGGAAAGACTGAAGGCAAAAGAGGACAGCAGAGGATGAGATGAATAGATAGTATCATAGAAGCAATGAACATGAGCTTGGAAATTGTGGAGGACAGAAGTGCTATGGTCCATGGAGTCACAAAAAGTCAGATACAACTGAACAACAACAACATATCTGGACAGGGTTTGGGTTAAGGTTCACCTTGGCACTCTGAAAGAAATAAATTTGCAAACTAACACAGGTAAAATGCCTTCCAAACAAATATCATTTAAAAAATTTAAAAGGGTCTAACAAAGCTATTTCTACGCTCAGGCAAATACCAATAGTAACACTGTGTAATTTTTCAATCTGGTTCTATAATAGATAAAATCTATGCAATAAATGCTTTCTCAATTCTTTATACAGGTAACAATAATCCCATTTCAAATTAGACCATTAGATCAAATTATGCCATTCTATGGAATAAGTTGTTTCTGGGTTTAAGACTTCATTCTAACACTTCTTTACCAATGCTGTTACAATAAATTCTACTGAATGAAAAATCTATAAAGTTCTGCAAATCTCCATAAAAAAAGATATTATCCAATACAAGAGGAAATAAAAAAGGAGCCCAAGTAAGATGTGGAAGATTCAGTAGGGCTAAGAACTTAGAAATAAATGAATAGGAAAAACAATTCTGATGGGGGAACAAAACACAGAGATGGAAAGAAAGGAAATCTAAATAGATCAATATAGAGGCATAAGGAATTCAATGACCAAGGCTATTTTCAAAAGGTCCATGCTTCAGAAGGCAGAAGCAAGTACAAATTACAGAAGATTAATACAAAAGGATTACAAAATCCTTAAAAGCTTCAAGAGCAAAGCTCAAAATGAATGGATGCTAATGAGAAAGTATTAAGATAACAAAAAAGGATTTTAAGTTATACTGGGGAAAAGAAAACGTTCCAAAAAGGGACAGGCCCACTGCTCCTAGTAGAAAGGATGTGAACTGAGGGAAAGCAGAACAACTCCACTTTCATTTCTCTTCTGTCCAAGAGAATGACCCACAGTGTAGCACAGAGTAGGTGCTCAATAAATGACTGATTAACTGAATTGGACAGAACAAAAAAGGCTCCATGCTTTGATGAATGTCAGTCACCAGGTCAGGCAAAGGTGCATCCTAAGGTACTGAAAGAATGAGTCAATTTTCTCGCTTAGACAATGGCAGTTATTTGTGAAAGATCTTGGAAAATGAGAGAGGTACTACAGAACTGAAAGACAAATGTTGTTGATTTGGAAAAAGAGCAATTGGGTTTGAATCACTGCTCTGCTACTGACTACTCTGAGCAATGCACTTACTCTCTCTAACTTCCTCTTCCATAAAATGACGGAGTTGGAAAAGATAATTTTTCAAAATCCATTCTTGCTATGAATCTATAATCTTGAGATTCCCAAGACAGATGCAAATATATTAGAGTTGAGAAAAGAGGGAAGGAGGTAAAGACCAAGAACAAGAAATAGTAGGGAAATAACAGAAATATAATTCAGGGAGTTAAGCAAAATACACATAAAAAATTTGGGTTGTAAGAGAATTAGGGTACCAAGCATAGAAAGAATAATGACAAATAATGATAATAACAGCAACAAAAGACACTTATATACCACTTTATACTTTATAACATACCTAAACCAAGGCACGCAGTTTAGGCATGACTGTCCTCATGTAACAGGTGTGAAAACTGAGGCATGAAGAAATTATTTGCTCATAGAAATACAGCTAGTAAGTGACAGAACCAAAATATGAACCCATGTCTCTGGACTCTAAATCTAGTGTTTGTTTGTTTGTTTGTTTCCCAATACAATTTGCTGGAAAGAGGAAATGGAAAGGAAAAACAAGTGTAAGTGTCTAAACATAGAAACAAAATGAGACCAGATCTAGTAGGTGGGAGAGTAAAAGTTGTAGGAGATGGAGGGATGGGCTCCAGTAAGGTCAAGATAATGTCCTTAAATTCCAGGGAGCTGTAGCACTCCCAAGAACACAGTAAAAATGGAGAAAAGGAACTTGAAAACAATGAAGGTGCCTTGGATTTTAGAGAGCATCTTTCTGCTACCTTAGTGCCCATCCTACTTTTCTAGCTGCCTGTGGTATATGAATATCCCACTGCCACTTCAAACTCAAACTCATCATCTCCTCCTATTCCTCCAAAACCAGGTCCTCCTCCTGACATTCCTATTAATGGGAGATGGATAAGAACACACATCACACCCGGCTATCTGCTTTGTTATCAGCACTGGGTTCTCCTTGTCAAGCACAGCTGCAACTACAGCTACACCTTGGAGTGAGGGACAGGAGATGACGACTTCACCAGCCTCAGAATCTAAATCCTGAGGTTCCAGTGTAAATTTTAGTTAAAGTTGATAAGGGTATCTTCCCAGTAAGGGTGGGTGACAAGGGAGGAAAGGAATGAATCTGGAATTCAAAGTTTTAAAATCAAATATTCAAATATAAATATATATATATACACACTATTTTACATGTAATTGAGAAATGAGATATACAGGCACTGGGGCATAGAGATCCACTGGAAAAGTCGAAAGGGGTATGGGAGAAAATATGGGAGAGAGCAGATTGGAGGAGGGGATATCCTGTGGGACTGCTATTTTGGGGCGGTGGGTAGGGGAAAAACGGGGAGAAAATTTGTAACTCAAAATCTGGCAGAAATGAATGATGTAAAACAGAAGTTAATAAAGCATTTGAAAAAAAAAAAGTTGATGAGGGGACAAGCCAGAATTAAGCAGCTAAGCCGGGGAGGAAGAAGTCCTCTTAAAAACCATGTCTGTTTTGTTATATACTGCCCTCTTAATAACCATGTCTGTTTTGTTATATACTGCCTCTATCTACAATGAATCTACAAGGTTCTGGAAAGCAATATCCCTTTGACTCTGAGATTCCAGGCCTAGGTATATATGCTAAGGGGATCAAAGATAAAAAGAAAGGCCCAATACACACCAAAACATTTATAGCATCTCTTTTCACAATAGCAAAGAATTGGAAGCAAGTAACTGCACATTTGTTGAGGGACAACTAAACAAACTGTGATACATAAATGGAATGAAATTTTATTTCAAGGTAAGAAATGATGAATATAAAGAATACAGAAAAACATGGGAAGATATGAACTGATACAAAGGGAAGCAAAATCAGGAAAACAATATACACAATGACTACAATAACGTATGCGGAAAGAACGACAACAAAAGGAAACTGAATAATAAGCAACTATAATAAAGCTTGCCTGAAGAGGAAGAAATGCACTTCCCTACCTTGAGGGAGGTGGAAGACTACAGGTGTGGAATGCTGTCAAACTAGCTAAGCCTAGTTGCACTGACCTGCTTTTTCTCCCATTTCTTTTTTATTCTTTGTTTCAAGAAATGGGTCTCCAGGAAGAAGATATACTTGGAGATATAAAAACAAAAACTATCACTAAAAAATTTTAAAGAAACAAAATGGGGGCACCTAGGTGGTGCAGAGAACAGAGCACCAACCCTGGACTCAGGAGGACCTGAGTTCAAATCCAGCCTCAGACACTTAACACTTACTAGCCATGTGACCATGGGCAAGTCACTTAACCCCAATTGCCCTGCCTTCCCCCTGCAAAACAAACAAACAAAATGCAAGGTTTGTAAGCCATAATAACACAGAGACAGTATAAGTATTACTAATCTCATTGTAGAGATGAGGAAATTGAACCAAGAGAGGTTAAGTAACTTGTCAAGGGTCACATAGTGGCTGAGGTGGGACAACAACCCTGCTAACTTGTCTCCTAGCCTTATGCTTTTCTCAAAGCATTATACTACCCAATAGAGAGTTAGAAGTAGAAGAAATATTACAGCTCATCGAACTTCCTCACTTTGCAAATAAGGAAACTAAGGCCCCAAAAGGTCATGCAGCTTGCCCAAAGCAACAAAAGTAGTACAGTGGCAGTCCTAGGATTATAAACCAGGTCCTTGTTTGACTACAAATTCAATGCTTTTTTTTACTGCACCATGCTGTCTCCCCTAAACTACTTTCTGAGACCAAACAGCAACTGTCCTTCAATTCCCTTTATCCTTTCCCATTGCCCAAAACTGAGGACTCAGCCATAGGTCCAAACCATTCACTGAAATGACCACTAATAAACCAAAAAAATCCAACTGCAGACATTTACTAGTTGTATGACCCGAGTTAAGTCACTTTAACTGCTGTCTGCCTCAGTTTCCTCATGTGTAAAATGTGAAAGGGAAAAGAGGGAAGAGAATAAGCATTTATATAATGCCTACTATTTGCCAGGCACTGTTCTAAGTACTTAATAAATATCTCATTTGGTCCTCAGAACAATCCTGTGTGTAGGTGATGCTACTATCCAGTTGAAGAAACTGGGGCAGATTAGGCACACGAGATTCAGAAGTCAACGACTATAGTAATATTTTGTTTGATAAACCCCCAGACCCTGGTTTTTGGGATAAGAACTCACTATTTGACAAAAACTACTGGGAAAACTGGAATGTAGTATGGCAGAAACTGGGCATAGACCATTATCTAACACCATATACCAAAATCAAGTCTAAATGGGTGCATGATCTAGGTATAAAGGTTGATACTGTAAGCAGTCTCCAAAAACAAGAAATAGTTTACCTATCAGACTTGTGGAGAGGGAAAGACTTTATGACTAAACAAGAACTAGAGAACATTATAAAATGTAAAATGGATAATTTTGACAACATGAAATTGAAAAGCTTCTGTACAAACAAAGCCAATGTAACCAAGATTAAGAGAGGGGTGGGAAATTGGGAAGGAATCTTTACAACCTATGTCTCTCACAAAGGACTCATTTCTAAAATATACAGAGAATTGAGTCAAATTTATAAGAATACAAGTCATTCCCCAATTGATAAATGGTCAAAGGATATGAACAGGCAGTTTTCAGAGAAAGAAATTAAAGATATCTATAAGCACACAAAGAAATGCTCTAATTCACCATTGATTATTGAAATGCAAATCAAAACAACTCTGAGGTACCACATCTCACCAGTCAGATTGGCTAAGATGACAAAACAGGAAAACGATAAATGCTAGAGAGGATGTGGGCAAATTGGAACACTAATGCATTGCTGGTGGAGTTGTGAACTGATCCAGCCTTTCTGGAGAGCAATCTGGAATTATGCCCAAAGGGCTATAAATACTTTCATACCCTTTGATCCAGCAATACCACTCCTAGGGTTATATCCCAAAGAGATCATAGAAGTGGGAGAAAGACCCATATGTACAAAAATATTTATAGCAGCTCTTTTTGTGGTGGCAAAGAATTGGAAATTAAGGGGGTGCCCATCAATTGGGGAATGGCTGAACAAGTTGTAGTATATGCATGTCATGGAATACTATTGTGCTATAAGAAACGAGGAGCAGATGGTCTTCATATTTACCTGGAGAGGCTTATACAAACTGATGCTGAGTGAGAAGAGTAGAACCAGGAGAAATTTGTACACAATTACAGACACAACGTATGTGTGATGAGCAACTTTGATAGACTGGACTCCTCTCAGCAATGCAGTGATATAAGTCAATCCCAAAAGACTCATGATGGAGAGAATTATGTGCATCCAGAGAAAGAACTAGAAAGAACTGAGTTTATATCCAGGTAGACGCAAAATACCTGATCTTTTTCCTTCTCTTATTTGGTTTTATGTCCTCCTTGCCATTTTTCATTCCATCTGATATAATCTGTCTTTATAACCTGACTAATGTATAATGTGAAAGTATTTACAGATCCTGTACTTGACTGTATGTCGCCATGGGGGGGAGGGGGACAAAATGTGAAACTCAAGGAATTGTGGAATTGAATCCTGTAAACTAAAAGGAAACAAACAAATTTATTTTAAAAAATTAAAAGAAAAAACTGGGGCAAATGGGATTTGCCCGGGATGACACAGCTAATAAGTGTCTGAGGCTAAATTTGAACTCAGGTCTTCCTGACGTATCCCACCTAGCTGCCTCTAATAATAACAACAATATCTACTTTTCAGGGTTGGTGTAAATATAAAATAAAACAATACTTGCAAAGACCTTTGCAAACCTTGAAGTGCTATATAAATGTTAGCTGATTTATTATTATTATTTGATGAGGAGGAAAAGCAAGTTGGGCAATTTGTGCCTAAATGCGCCCTCCAGGAAAGCTCAAAGAGTTTCTTTTCATTTCCTAATTAACTGCTATTTAGATTAGGTATCAAATGCTTAACTTTAAGTCACAGAGTCTGACAAAATTTCTGAAATCTATTTATATTCCACAATCAAAATTCTGAATTCATTTGGGGAGGAGCTATTTATAATATAAACAAAGTTGTAAAGATAGAATTTAGCCTATTTAAGAAGGTAACAGTATTTTTGAGACTCACTTGCATTTAAAAATTAAAATGTTAGTTAAAAACAATTCTTGTCCAGTTCCCTCAGCCCACAAAAAATTTTCATTGCAATAGGCCCAGATCCTGTAAGAGTTGCTGAGGAGACTAGTAAGTAATACCTATGATCTGTCAATCAGTACTTTAACTCAGAATGTCATTTCCTCCAATAACTGTCAACTAGTGAAGGGCACTGACAGCCTTTTCAATTCATATTACTTAAGTGGTTGGTTCTACTGTTAATACATAAACTCATAAATAGGCAGGGCAGATGAACATTACAAGTCCAATCCAAACTCTCCAAATTTATAAAACATAGAATTTCAAACTTCAAAGGCATCTTAGTCTTGTCCAAATACCCCATGGAGGACTCTTTTCTGCAACATCACTGTTAAACTGTCCTCTTAGTCATATTTTAATTTTTCAAGTAATAAAGAACTCACAACCTTATAAGTCAATTTTTTCCATTGTTGGACAACTCTACTTATTAAAGAGTTCTTCATAATGTGCTGAAATGGGTCTTTTTATCATATTTATGCATTGGTCCCATACTATAATTCTATGGCATATTTCTTTAAAGGGCAGCTAGGTGGCGCAAAGTGGATAGAGTAATGGACCTAGAGTCAAGGAGATTCCTCTTCCAGAGTTCTAATCTGGACTCAGACACTTACTAGCTTGTAAACCTGGGCTAGTCACTTAACCCTGTTTACCTGTTTCCTCATTTGTCAAATGAGCTGGAGAAGAAAATCCACTCCAGTATCTTTACCAAGAAAATCCCAAATGGAGTCATAAAGAGTCTACCATGACTGAAAAACCGAACATTTCTGTAAAAATTTAAGTGTATATGCCCAAAGGCTATAAAACTGTGGATACCCTTTGATCTAACATTACTACTAGGTCTGTATCTCAAAGAAATCATATAAAAGGGCAAAGGACTCACATGGGCAAAAATATTTATATTAGCTCTTTTTGTATAGTAGCTCCAGGCAAAGAATTGGAAATTGAGGGGACACCCATCAAATAGGGAATGTTTGAATAAGCTGTGGTATATGAATGTAATGGAATACTATTGTTTCATAAGAAAAGGAGAGCAGGCATATTTCAGAAAAACCTGAAAAGACTTGCAAGAAATGATACTGAGTGGAGTGGAACCAGAAGAATACTGTACATAGTAACAGCAATAGTGTACAATGACTGACTTTGTTAGACTTAGCTCTTCTCAGCAATGTATTGATCTAAGACAATTCCAAAGGACTCATATGGCAAATGCTATCCACATCCAGAGAAAGAACTATGAAATCTGAATGCAGATTGAAGCATACAATTTTCTCTTTTTCGTTTGTTTTCTGGTTTTTCCCTTTTGTTCTGATACTTCTTTCACATGACTAATGTGGAAATATATTTAATATGATTGTACATGTAAAGCCTATATCCAATTGCATGCCATCTTGGGGAGGGAGGAGGGGAAATTTAGAATTCAAAATCTTATAAAAGTAAATGTTGAAAACTAAAAAGAAAGAAAGAAAATAAATTTTTAAAGTGCAGAACTTTATATTAATCCTAGATGAAATTTAACCTTACTAGTCTTGGCTCATTATTCTAGTTTACTGAGATCATGTTTCTGTTATCTAGTTTGGGATCACATACAGATTTAATAAACATCCTATCTACAAGCAGACATGGAGGGGG
>NW_027187378.1:25008010-25130249 GCF_028583685.1 Petaurus breviceps papuanus | reverse complement strand
GGGGGTGGAGGCAGGGGCATAGAGAAAGGAATGAAGTAATCAAAGATCTGAGTGGTGATCAAAGGGCCAATTTTATGCCTCTATTCCCTCACCTCATATTTTCGATCTGCCTCTGAGACATTGATGTTGTTTAGATTCTGTTCAATAGTTTTACCCTGGTGCTTCTTCTTAGGTTTCTGGACTTTTTTGATGGTTCCTGGTACAGCTGGGCCTCCATCTAAAAGAATAAGAGAAGACCGTACAGTCAGGAAGCAGATTCACCACAAAGCAGATAAATGAGGTAGGGAAAAATAAAGGCACCTCAGTATAAATTATGGTCATAGTTTGAGCATGTGAGGTAGCTCCAGGTACCAGACCTGCATAATCCACAGTATACTAACATGAAAACTTAGATACTACATCAGTTTAGTATTTGTTTTTCAACATACTGAAAATAAGTTTTTAGTCGCAGACCTATCTCCTGACTCAGGGACTAAGATGCTCACTCATTAGTAGGTAATAAGATATTCATTGTTAGAAGGGGAATTCCTGTTTCCTGAAAGCTTTTAGTCTGTGCCCTAGGGCTGAGATGATCTGAACAGGTATCAAATGTTCAACAATTACTAAATCCCTTTCAAAACCAATTCATGTATCAGCAAGTCCCTCTAGTAACTAACTAGATGGTTTGGTTTTTTTATTTTACTTTTATTCTAAACTGAACAAACACCAAATAAAATGGGTATTTCCATATACATAGTAAACCAGAGTAAGAGGATTACATGAAACTACAGATTTCTATTACTAGCAGCTTGTATGTATTTAAGTATAAAATAGGTTCAACCTGTAGTTTTCAAAAATGCCCTGCTTAAGTACTTCTTTCTAACAAATATATCCAAGAGTTTAGATGTCCTTTGGCATCTTTATGCTTTCCATTTTTTTTCTTTTGATTTTTTTCGAGGGGGGAAGGCTGGGCAATTGGGGTTAAGTGACTTGCCCAAGATCACACAGCTAATAAGTCTTAAATGCATGAGGCTGGATTTGAACTCAGGTCCTCCCAAGTCCAGGGCCAGTGATCTATTCACTGCACCACCTAGCCACCCCAGGCTTCCCATTTTTTAAAAGGCTTTTGGGCTGGGACTTTCATAATTGGTCAAGGTTTAATGGCTTCTCATGCTTTTTCCATGCTAAATAATTTTAGCATCTGAGCACCTTCTTCCTGTTCAAGTCCCCTTAATCTCTCTGATAGAAGACCTCTATCTCTTTTACATTTTAAAATCTGTCACATTTCCCCAAAGACCCCAGCTTCTTGGATAAGAACTCACTATTTGACAAAAACTGCTGGGAAAACTGGAAAATAGTATGGCAGAAACTGGGCATAGACCAACATCTAACACTGTATACCAAAATAAAGTTCAAATGGGTACACGATTTAGATATAAAGGCTGATATTATAAACAAATTAGGGGAGCAAGGAATAGTTTATCTTTCAGATTTATGGATAATGGAGGAATTTTTGACCAGAGACAGAGACCATTATGAAATGCAAAATGGATCATTTTGATTACATTAAATTGAAAAGGTTTTGTACAAAGCCAATGCAACCAAGATTAGGAGGGAAGCAGAAAACTGGAAAAGAATTTCTACAAATAGTGTCTCTGATTAAGGCCTCATTTCTGAAATATGTAGAGAACTGAGTGAAGTTTACAAGAATACAAGTCATCCCCCAATTGATAAATGGTCAAAAGATATGAATTGGCAGTTTTCAGAGGAAGAAATTAAAGCTACCTATGGTCATATGAAAAACACTCTAAATGCAAATCAAAACAACTCTGCGGTACCATATCACATCTATCAGATTGGCTAACATGAAAAACAGAAAAGTGATAAATGTTGGAGGAGGTGGGAAAGCTGGAACACTAATTCATTGTTGGAGGAGCTACCAGCTGATCCAACCATTCTGGAGAACAATTTGGAACTATGCCCAAAGGGCTATAAAACCCAACAATACCACTTATAGGGCTGTATCCCAGAGAGATCATAAAAATGTGAAAAGGACCTTAATACACAAAAATATTTATAGCAGCTCTCTTTTGTGGTGGCCAAGAACTGTAAATTGGGGAATGGCTTAACAAGTTGTAATATATGAATGTCATGGAATACTATTGTGCTATAAGAAATGATGAACAAGCAGACTTCAGAAAAACCTGGAAAGACTTATATGAACTGATGCTGAGTGAAGTAAGTAGAACGAGGAGAACATTGTACACAGTAATAGCCACAGTCTGCAATGACTGATTTTGCTAGACTTTAGCCCTTCTCAGCAATTCAAGGACCTAAAACATTTCCAAAGGCTCATGATGGAAAATGCCCTCCAGGTCCAGAGAAAGAACTAGGGAGTCTGAATGCAGAGTGAAGCAGACTATTTTCTTTTTTTGTTTTGTTTTGTCTTTCTCCCATTCATTATAATTCTCCTGTACAACACGACTAATGTGAAAATATATTTAAGAGGAATGTATATGTAAAGCCTATATCAGATTGCAACCTGTCTTGCAGAGCAAGGGGGTAGGGAGGTAGAAAAAAATTGAAACTTATGAAAATAAATGTTGAAAACTAAAAATAAATACATTTTTTAAAAAAGCTACATTTCTTCAAAGAGATAGGTTTAACTTTATTCTGCTACTAAAATCAATTGACGTGACAGCACAACTGACTTGATAAAAAGTACACGGAATAAACTTCTGCTCCCACATTTCAAGATCCCAAACCCCAACCCACCTGCCTCCTGAGTGTCTGCTCCTTCTAGAGAAGGAGCATTTTTGCCTAATCCACCAAGCACTCTGTACACATCAGCATGGACAGCATCTACACGTACAGCATAGATTTTAGTGCTGGCATCCAGGGTACCAGCAGCTACCTGAGGAAACAAGCAAGAGTTGCATGTGATAGCAGGAAGGAAAAGCTGCAGGCTACAAGTTACTGACTCCAGTGACTTTAAAAAAAAGGGTATTGGGCGGCCAGGTAGCACAGTGAATAAGAGCACCAGCTCCAGTGTCGGGACAACCTGGGGATCGAATCCAGACTCAGACACTTAGCACCCACCCAGAAAACCTGGCCATGTAACCTTGAGCAAGTTACTTAACCCCAATTGCTTAGGGGCGGCCAGGTGGCTCAGCAAGTAAGAGCACCGGCTCCAGTGTCAGGATGACCTGGGGATCAAATCCAGGCTCAGATACTTAGCACCACACCCAGAAATAACTGGCCATGTAACCTTGAGCAAGTTACTTAACCCCGATTGCTTTTAAAAAAAAAAAGGTATTTAGGCATGATGACAGAGAAGCAGAGCTACAAAATATAAGATATTCCAACCTACTTAAAGGACTGTCCCACTTCAGGAGAAGTATTCTTAGCATTCCTAGACACATCAAGGTTGACAGGTTATCCTCACCTTAAAGTTGGTCAGTTCAGAGCCTTTTTCTTGGAGAATTTCAGTCATAAAATCAATCAAGTGCAGACCAAAAGCATTCTTGGTGGTGATTTTCTGAAGAAGAAAAAAAAACCCAGAAAATTACAGAAAAGTTTGTTCTGACTCCTAAGTAAGGCCCCATACAGATGATGCCATTTCAGATGAAGACTCTAAGAACACAGTCCTAGAACCTAGACCTGACTGTACCCTGAAGTGCTTGAACCTCCCCACATATAACTGAGCAGACATCATAGGTTACTGACAGGAAAAACAGACAACTCATCAGGAGGTAGCTAAAAGGGTCATGTAGCAATACCTACACACTAAGAAAAATATCTTACGGGATAAAGTTACAAAATTACTACTAATCATATGCTTTTACAGTGAAATGTTAAAGCTAGTATTACAAACTTGACTCTAAGTAGTTATCAGTCACTCCATTTTATAAAGAAGAAACTAAAGCAAAGACCATTTGACTAACTTGATCAATGTCTCTGAGGAAAATCAAAGTGTCAGAAGAGTTTAATCACAGAGAGAAGGATTCTGGTGCAGAGGAAAAAGTAAGACGTGGTAGAATAAGAAGTCTGAGAGGGGAGTCCTGCTTCTGCCACTAAGAAAAGTCACTCAATCTGCCTGAGTCTTAGTCTCCTTGTATATAAAATAGGTATAATGATAGTGTCCACAAAGTAGTTTTAAGGATCAAATGAACTAATGGAGATGCGATATTTTTCAAGTGTTGGTTATTATTGTAACCACCTATCACTATTACAAAAGAAAGAACAAAGACCCTAGATTCCCAGGCAAGAAATATGGGTATTTCTCTACTTGCCAGTGAGAAAGTAGATACTCACATTTTCGGTTGACAACTTGATGCAGGTGGAATAATGATCTGCTATCTGTGTATTCGTAAATTTAGGGACCAGTAATGATGGAGTATCAGGTTTCCTAAAAAGATAACACTATTAAGCAGATAGATAGATAACACTATTAAGTGTGCACATGCACACACACACACAGAAATATCTTGGACATATACAAATATACCGTGTTTCCCCGATAATAAGCCCTATTGAGATTGCTACTGTAGTGAAGGTGATCCCCTGCGCTACACGCTACATTATGGTACCCTCTGTATGCACCGTCCCCCCTCCCCCGTGAAACGCACGCCAGCTGCATCCAATCAGAGCTGCAGCAGTGAGTGCGTCATCCTGTTCTTCCCCAGTGATTTGCTTATTGAAAAAAGGTACATTTTTTTGTTCACATTTACCTGTTTATTAAAATTGCTGTCAATGTTCATTAAAATAAGCCCTCCCCTGAAAATAAGCCCTCTGGTATTTTCCTGTCCAAATAAAATAATAAGAAAGTGTCTTATTATCGGGGAAACACGGTACGTAAGAATCTCACAGAATAAAAATCCACCCAAAACACATTTTAAGGTGAGGAGCCTAAAATGACTCTCACCTAACAGAAGGAGATGCCACTGAATGTGGTGAATCTGTGTTGCTGAGCTGTAAGTCAACAACTCTGGAGCGCCGTCTTTGCCTTCTCTCCCGTTCATCATCATTCTGAGGGAAGTTTTCAAGGGCAGGAGTACCAGAAATATTTAATGATGGCTGTTTGGATGTGGGAGTCAGGAACACACTATCAGGTGATGAAATGCTATTGGGATGGCCAGAAGTCTCAAGCCCTGCGCTGTTCATTGTAACTAAATGAAGGAAAACATGATGTACTCAGGATATATTATACACAACATTTTAATGTCAGCAAAGGCAGTGACTCTCAATACTTTCTACATGCCAGAGTTAGACCACCTTTACTACAGACAGCAATTCCACCGGTAGCAAGCAAGCTGTTATTAACTAAATAAACATCTTTTAAGCACCTAGCATGTACCAGGAACTGTACTAAGTGTTAGGGATATAAAAAAGAGGCAAAAGACAGTCCCTACCCTCAAAGAGTTTAAAATCTAGTGACACTTGGCATCAAATACTAAATATTAGCAACTACCTTCCCCACAAGCACAAGTCAAGATAGCCCACCTAAGTAGCTAGACATCACAGTGGATAAGATGCTGGGCCTAGAGTCAGAAAGACCTAAGCTCAAATACAGCCTTAGATACTAGCTTCATGGTTTTGGCCAAGGCACTTATCCATCTTCCCTCAGTTCCCTCAACTGTAAAATGGGGTAATAATAGCACCTACCTCACAGGGTTGTTGTAAAGATCAAATGAGATAATTTTTGCAAAGCACTTGGCGTGATGCCTAGTACACAGTAAGTTCTTAGTAAATGTTTGCTCCCTTCTCTGTACCACCCTTCCCCTCCAGGGAAGTCTGGTGAATAATCCTCACTGTGGGTTTGTGTGAAGACAGTATTGTATAAAGATACTATTACTGCTAACATTAAAAAGTCTATTTTATACTACTGATGTCAGGGAAGAGGAGGAATAAAATCCAGAGTCTATAGAAATTGTGTTATATATAACAGGTTTTATCTACAGGATTTTAGGGGATATGATTTAACCTATGATTCATTTGAAATTAGAGAATAACAAGCTTCAGCCTAACAGTTCTCTATTGTATGTATTAGACATACATGCAATGTTGGTATCAACAGGTCTCTTCTCCCCAGCATAACAATACTATTTGATGTTGATGCTAAATACAAAGATAAAACCTCCCAGCTGTATCATTCACTATGTGGGGGAAGTGAGAGAGAAAAACCGGAAAAAAACATAGGGGAAACATAAGATACTGTCCCCCAACAAGTGAGCTATTAAAACTTCTCAGGAAGGGGGGCTTGGAGCTGTGGACAGAAGAAAAAGCCCTAGTAAGGCCTTACAAAGAGAAGGTTCAAAGAGATGCAACACGGAGTCTTCATCCTACCTTTGGAAGCAAGACTACATAGGAGTAGGGAAGAGTTCTACATTAAAATACAAACTACAGTTTATGGTTGTCCAATACTGACTGTATGGGGGGGGACTCTTAAAAAACATGGAGCACTGCCAGGTGGCTTTCCCTGAAAGTCTCAAAGACCTCAAATCCTAGCACATGCTATGTCCTCTTCTTCACAGACTTAAAATTCAAACTTCAAAGAATTTTTTGACATAAAAGTTTATTTTCCCCAGGAAATTCTGAACATTTTTCATTGTGCATGAAGCAATGATCTTAGACTTTTAGGAATTTATTTTAAAACCTATAGAGAAGGATGAGCCCTAGTAACATTCAAAAATTGTCATTTTGCTTCTTTACAACATGACTAATGAGAAAATGTTTAATATAAATGTATGTGTAGAGCCTATATAAGATTGCACATTGCCTTGGGGAGGGGGGAGAGGAAGGAGGAGAAAATTTAAAACTCAAAATCTTACGGAAGTGAATGCTGAAAATTAAAAATAAATAATTTTTTCAATTGTCACTTTGCTTTATTTTTGTTCTGAGAAACTAGGCTGCCTAAAGGGAGTCTATTTGCTTGGTTTAGTTGTGTCTCATGGGGCTTAAACATATATACAATTTATATAACAGTAATTAGCACTCTTAATCCAGAAGGGATGAGGAAATGTGCTCCCCCCCCCACCCCTACTTTCCTTGGAGAGGTGGGAGACCATGGATATGGAATGTTGCATAAGTTGTTACTTATAATTATTGTGTTAGTTGGTTTTGCTTAACAGATTTATCATAAGGCTTACCAAGATGGTGAGAAGTATATACAAAAAATGACTGATAAAAAACAAAAGGCATTAAAAACCTTTTTTTCTTTTAAAAGTAACACATACTTTTATTGGACCCAAACTTACCTGCAATCATTTGTCCCTTTTCCAAAGCACATGGATAATGTAAAAAGCACTGGACTTGAAATAAGATTCTGGTTTTACCACTTAGTAGTTGGGCAGGTCACTTCACACCTCTATAAGTCTCAGTTTCCTTACCTGTAAAATGGGGATAACACTACTTGTACTAACCACCTTACAAGATTGTTGTGAGGGAAGTATTTTGTAATCTATAACACATTATACAAATATGAGTTGTTACTTTTATTACAAATCCCAGGTTCACCTCTCTATCCACAGACTTTACTATTTTATTGAATTTAGTATAATGCAGTGATGAGAGAGGGGAGCTAGGTAGCACAGTGTGGATAGAGTACCAAGTCTGAAGTCAGGAAGACTCATCTTCTTGAGTTCAAATCTAGTCTTGGACACTTACCAGCTGTGTGACTCCTGGACAAGTCACTTAACCCTGTTTGCCTCAGTTTCCTCATCTGTAAAATGAGCTGGAGAAGGAAATGGCAACTCCAGTATCTTTGCCAAGAAAACCCCATATGGGGTCACAAAGTGATTCAAATGACTGAACAACAAATTGACAAGTGGCTCTGGACTTGGGAGTCAGAAGGACCTAGGTTTTAGTCCCAGCTTCTATAGTTTAGATCATCATTCAACCTTGGGCAAGTCACTTAACTTCTGTTTTCTTATCTTCAAAACAGGGATTAATATTTACATTTCCAACTACAAGTTTCCTGTAAGAAAAACACTGTAAACAGTAGCGTATAAATGCAAATCATCGACATACCCTCTTGCTAAACTGAAAAGCCCTAATCTTTTCAGTTCTTTCTCATTTAACAGCCCTGAAAACCCCATCCCTTCTACTATTTTAGTTCTTTTATTCATATAGATGGATTCTTTAGTTTGACAATATTTCCTTGTCAACCCGAATCTTACCGTACTGTTGAAAGGACACTTTGAGTCAAAAAAACTCCCATGTATAACTATGGGCAAAGTCCCATTTTTCCTCTTTGTACTTCCACCGTTTCTTTATCCTTTGTTATGAGCACACATGCACCAATGGGGGTTCAACATTTGCCCCCAACTGCAAACACTAGAAATGATAGGAGCTGGGCTGATCTGGAGGGAAACAAGCAAAGAAACCGTAGAGAAGTGATAGTCAAAGCAGAAGCAATACTGTGCAAAAGCAGGAGCTGATTATCCCCTTCAGAGAAGAGTGGAGGGGGCCCACCAGAAGGGTAAATTCAATAAGCACTTAATATGTGCACAGTACTATGCTAGACATTGAGAAAACAGCTAAAGCCACCTAAAGGAAGGGGAGAGGGAGAGAGAAAAGGCATTTATTAAGCACCTATGAGTCAATCACTGTACTGAGTCAGTCAGTCATTAAGCACACTGTGCTGAGTCAACCAAGAAATATTTATTGAGAACCTACATGCTAAGCACAGTGTGCTTAAGCAATGAGGATACAAGAGAGGCAAAAGAAAGTCCCTGACCTCAACGAGTTTACAATCTAATGAAAGAAGGCAACAAGCAATCAAGTGCAAACAAGTTTATATACAGGATAAAGAAGAAGGCCTCTTGTAGATGGATTTAGTTAAGACTCGAAGAAAGCTATTCTCATATGATCCTCACAAACAACTGTGGGGTAGGTACTATTATATCCTCATTTTACAGATGAGGAAACTGAGTCAGACAGAAAAGTTAAGTGACTTGGTCAGTGTCACACAGCTAGGAAGTGTCTGAGAATTTGAACTCAGGTTTTCCCAACTCCAGGCACAGCACTACCTCAATAAGTAATTAGAACCGTTGAGGAGGGAGAAACCAGGAAAGGCTTTTTGAGTCATGGAGGCTGAGCCTAAAGTGAAGGGGAGGAGAAAGCAATAAATTGCCAGCGTGAGAGACCACCTGTGCAAAGGCATGGAGAAGGCAATAGTTTGGTGAAGTCAGTCTGGCCGCAATTCAGTCCAGGGGGAGGGCAGGTAAAATGTTACAGACACTGCTTCTTTCCTTTACAATATAACCTACTCTATGCCTGATACCTCGTTAGCCTAAATTGCCTTTTAGGTGGGCAAAGGCAACAGACAAGCAAGGGGGTTTCACCTAAAGCAAAGAAAGACTGTGTGACTTCCCAATACTGACTTCTTCCCATACTGTCAGGACCTCCTGCAATAGACTCTTTCAAATACCTATTTCTACGCTCCCCCCCCCCATTTACACTGCCTTCTCGTTTTACCAACTTTCTCCCTCTTTTTCCCCTTTCGACTTTGTACACATTCAAAAAACATAGTTTTCCTTTACGTAGTGTTCCTTCCGTTAAAATAAAAAACTTTTTTTTTAAAGATCGGGCTTTCCAAAGTCTGAACGACCCACCTCGAGAGGTCAATACCTCCCCGCGCAAACAAAGGGTGCGCGGCCTCCCAAGGCCCATTCCAGGTTTAGAGGACTTCCCGATGACGTCAAGAAGACGTTCTCTCTCCGATTGGTTGACCGCGCCCCGCCCACCACCGGTCAATCCAGAGCGCCCGGGCTACAGTTGCCCGCCTTCCTCTCAGCCAGACCCAGCCCGGCCCTGCCAACCCAGCCCAAGCTCCCGCGAGCCCTAACGCAACACCGGCTCGCGGGTGAACCCGCTTCCCCCGCTCCTCTGTTCTGCACCGAGCACTCCGGCCCAGCCTGATTCCCTGACGCTCTCATTTACCCAGATCGACTTGTCCCAACGAGTCCGAAGCTGCTCCTTCACAAAGACGGATTTGAAATATCGCGCGCCGAAGTACCGCTGACTCAGTGTAACGACTGCGGGGGTGACGTACATCCGGGGGCGTGACCTCATCGCCTTGCTGTTCGGGATTGGTTGATCTGGGGGAGGGGCGGGGCAAGGCTGCTTTTGAGGCGGAGTTACCTGCGACTGCGACCTCAGTGGTGACAACCCAGCTTCTGTTACCGTTACTGCTCTTTACCAGCCCGAGTGTCGCCTCAGTGATCAGGTCCACGGTGCTAAGTCTAAGGACCTGCCTGGACTTGAGGGCTGCTCCGTCACCTGGAGCCGGGCTCCCGCAGGGAACAAGAAGTCAATGCCATCCCAGGACCCGCGGACAACCCCAAGACCCACCGACAGTCAGTCAACAAATGTTTATTAAGCGCTTACTGATGTGCCAGGCTCTGTGCTAAACTCTGGGGATGTTGTAGTTCTTCTTTTGAAGAGGACCAGTGACATAATGGAAGATGTCTTGAATTGGATTTAAGTGGGGCAGAATTGCCTAAAGTCCTCAGCTTCACTCTCACCTCCAGAGTAATCGAAGTCCAAAGTTTAGACAATTGTCGATGTCCCAGGATGCAAGAAAAGTAAAAAACCCAAACCAGTCCCTCCTCTCAATAACCTGGCAGTTTAATGGGGAAGACCTACATACCAACAAGATAGATATAGATATGTGTGAATATGTATGTATTCATATACAAACACGGGTATGTAGTGTATTTATAGGGGAGACAACATGCAAACAATTATGTACAAACAAGATTGTATCTATGCACACATATATTAATATATAGGGGAGACAATGAACAATTATGGACAAATGATATTATGTGTATGCTAGATATACACATGTAGGGGAGACAACATACAAATAATTATATACTGATATACAAGTACACACATATGGGGAGACATGCAAACAATTACAAACAAGATGTATACATAGGCATATATGTATACATATATAGGGGAGATAACATGCAAACAAATACAAATCATATCTTCATATATGTATATATCTAATAAAGGGAAAGGCAACATGCAAATAATCATATACAAGCAAGATGTGTGTATATAATCCTATTTTCAATTTTTATATATCTGATTATTGCCAATTTATCATATGTGTATGCATGTATATACATATATAAATGTGTATATATCATATATACAATGTATACATAATAGACAATCATATACAATTATATATGTTATCTATAATATACTATATATAGACATGTATATGTACATAAATAACACATATATATTATACATACATGTATCTGAAAATAAAGGTAAGACACTAGAATTAAGGGAGATCAGGAAGGGCAAAAGGAATTTATTAGCCGGGAAGGGGTGAAATGTGTAATAACTATGGGACAGAGAAAGAGGTCTTAGATACTAGATTTTGTGTCATTGATTCCTTGGGCAGTCTGATGAAGTCATTGAACTCAGAATAATGTAATTCAATCAATGAGCATTTATTAAGCACTTATATTGCTAGACACAGTGGTAAGTGCTAATGTTTTAAAATAACTGAAGAAAATGCTGAACTTCAGTTAAGGTTAAGTAAAATAAAGATTTAAATTTTTGCCATCTAATTTCACTGGGCCCCTGAAATCTCCCCACAGATCCCAAGTTAAGAACCCCTGCAGTATGTTTCTGTGAAGGTCCCTGACAACTTTCCCCTCCCACTTCACCTAGCATTCCCACTGTTAAGTCTGTAGATTCCTTAAAGGCAGAGATCTCATGTTATCTAGTGCCTGGCCTTCTTCAGGTCTCTGCTCAAATCCAATCTTTCTCCAAAAGCCAGTTCTAAGTTTTTCCCACTGCTAATGCCTTCCCTCTTAGATGACCTTCCATTTACAATGTTTGTATACTGTATGTACATAATTATTTGCATGTTCTCTTCTCCATAAGAATGTGAGCTCTTTGCACCACCACAACTTTGCACAGTGCCTGGCACATGGTACTTGATAGCCTCTTATTGACTTACTGACTAGTCTGCACACAGTACATGCTAAATAAATGTTGGTTGAATGAAACCAATTCTAAGTTGTCCGCCATGGCTTTGATGTCAGAAGGTCAAAGTGGGGTCCTGAACATCCTTAACCCCATAGAGGAACCCTCCTCACTAGTTAGCTTTGGAATCAAGAGGCCTAGGATTGAAAGTCCATTGTTCCTTTCCTTGGGTAATTAAATTCATCTCTCTAGGGCCTAGGCTTTAGTTTCTTCATCTATAAAAGGAGGGATTTAGACTAGATTATTTCTAAGGTCCCTTCCTGCTCATCTATATTCACTTAGCTAAACCTTTCTAAACCTATTTTGACTTTATGCTTTAACCACCTTTTGGACTAATTATTCCAAAATGTAATTCATGTTTAGAGAGTGTGATATTTGGCTAATTTGTTCTGATACTTGACCATTTTAGGAAAAGAAAGGATTATTATTTTTTTCTCACCTTAGAACATATAAATGCTTTCCTACCTTCTACCCCACTCCATTGTCCTCTAATGAACCAAATGCAAAGGCTATGTGGTGATGAGAATTGGGGTAGCATTAGAGAAGCTATTGAAGAGGCTGGGTGAGTGTCTATGATGGGGTTAAGTGAAACAATACAAGATTCTAAGGCCATACTTTTGCCCTGTCCTATCTGGTCATTTTTGCAGCTGACTAAGAATGGTTCAATATGCAATTGTATGGTATTCTCATTACATGTTGTTTCTCTGTTTTTGTCTCTTTAGAATGCCATATGTTTCTGGCTGGTTGGGGCTAAAGTATGTACAGAAAGGTTACAATAATTTATCATTAATGTCTGAAGCACAGTACCTCTGTATAAAGAAGAAGTAGCAGAGGGGCCAACTCTACAAATATGACTTTTTTAGACTGCCAGAAAAATAGCATAAAAGTCTCTGGCAAATCCTACCTTAGTCATAAATGGAGATTTTCTTTCTAATGGGATAATTCAGTCTTGAAATGACCTTAACCTGGGTGGAGAACTCTGATGTTACGCTCTTAGATAACATGCAGTGTCATTTTTGGCTTCTAAACCTTGTCTAACTTGATGATATATTTCATGACATAAAACACTGAGTCTGTATGAGAAGACTTTGGAAATGCCTTTGCATTCATCTTGGCTTACAAGCAAATATTTTTTGGCTTTGTGTTGAGGAATTCCTGCACTGTTAAGTGATGGGTTAAGAACCAACAATTCACATCTCCCATGACTGCCAGATAATAACGGCCCTCCCTTATGGTGTATGTGAACCACAATAGTACTTTTAATTTAAATTAGAATGGGCATCATCTCCACTTTACATGACTAAACTCAGACAAAGAAGAGCTAAGTGGCTTGCCTAATCACACAGCCTAGTTAATGGCTGAGAACATTGATTAGAAGGAAAATCTCACCAGGTTCTTTATCTAGTTTCACCTTGTGACTTTTCCAGATGGAATTATAACCAATGGCCCATAAAAAAATAACTGTATCCTACAGATAAATCCTTTGAGCCTTAATGGTTTGGGGCTTTTCTTTTAGTTTTTGTTTTTGATGGAAAGCTCTATGCTCTTTATCATTAAAACTATTAGTAACTATGTCCTTCTATGCATCTTTTTATTTTTCTGTACCCCTTTCTGCACCCTCTGTTCCACCCAAGCTTTGATGATTGTTTCTTTTGTTTCCTTAACCCACTCACAACTTTATAATCTCTTTCATGACTCTTATTGCACTGGAAATAACCACCTAGAATACTGTACCAGTTTTATTCTTTCTCTATGGACCAATGCTTAATAGTTCTTATAAATACTGTTTGTGGTTACTTAGGCCTTTTAATTTTGTAGAGATTATGTGTTTGTGGCACGACAGAAATTATTCATGGCACAGTAACAATATGCTGTTTAACTTTTATATTTGTTCTTTCCTAGCCACTGGCCACACACCCATTAGGAAATATCCACATGGTAGATTGGTATAAAGGGTATTGCGAAATGCCAGCATGTGCTAAGGTATGTATGCGAGGAGGTACTGGGGGTATTTAGAGTTAGGCATGTGTAACCTTGGCCTGACATGTTTAGTACAAAAAGAATGCAGATTTGTATAGAAAATAAGTTTACTTTATTGGTTCAAAAATAAAATACAAGTTATTTTCAACTCCACAAAACAAGTGTAAATGTGTGTATATATTAAAAAAAAATCTTCTACCATCATAAAATTATCACAAATTCAAAGAAATCCATGGCATATCCCAGAGGGTATCATACAAAAAAAGAGCTACCCTTGGACTCTGGAGACCAATTTGAGTTAGCATTGGACTTTGACAAACATTTTGAGTCATTTTGTGTTATTGTGACTATAGTCCCAGAGAAGCTAGCTAACATCTGACACTCTGTGATAGTGTTCATGTCATGTCAGCCACATTTCCACAGATAGTATTTTATGATAACAGTGGGGAAGAAACAACATGTACAAATCTCTGACTATGATCCCTGCCCTCATTCTTTCCCCTCACAAACCTATATAAATTAATACCTGAGCTTCAAAAAGGCAAAAGCAAACCCATAATATCTTTAGAACCAACACTTTGTTATAAGTAAACCTGGGTTCTTATAACTTCACTTTTGAAAAAACACAATGTTCAGATAATTCTTCAGTCTGAATTTAAAAGAAACGGAAAGAATTACCAATCTGAGGAAAAGCAGAATGTATTAGGTTAATGACTAAAATTTCTTTCTATATAAAAAGCTCTTCCTCAATAACTCTATAGAAATTGTTGGTTATCTCTTGAAATTGAGAGATGTTATCCTTCAATAATATAACACTATAGGGGCAGCTAGGTGATGCAGTGAGTAAGAGTGCAGGCCCCGGAATCAGGAGAATCTGGGATCGGTTCTGGCCTCAGATACTTAACACCCACACAAAATAACTGGCCTTGTAACCTTGGGCAAGTTACTTAACCCCAATTGCTTTAAAAAATATATAATAATAATATAACACTATATAGAAATTATTAATCTTAGTGACCCTGTCTTTAAAAGATCCTCCTTAAGTACTCCCTCTTGCTTCTAGGTGCTGGAAACATTGTCTGATACTGGCTATGGTATCAATTAGAATAGGTAAATTACTTTCACTGTAAGATGGATTACTAATTTCAGAATCTTATACTTAAACATCAGTGTGGGTACTTCTTCCAACCACGTAAATCACAACCTGTTCATGTGTTCTTATCTTGAACAAATTTTGCCTACATCTCCATAAATTCATCCATAATCATAAGTGATTAGCCCAATGGGTTAGAGGCCTTCCTCTGATTCTTTTAATAACAGTGTTAAAGAATCAATGCTAATACATTATTTGATTAGGACTGGTGATGTCAGTGATATGATAAACTAGAAAATTTGGAGTCAACTGAAAAAAAATGCAACAAAGAAAAAAATGTCTTATTTCTTGGTTGCATATTAGAAATGTTGAAGGTAGCAAATGCTTAAATAGGAAGAGTTGGATCCTAAAATCTGTGAATTTGAAATAAAAAAGCCTGGCATTTGCTTGCAATGAAATGATGCCAAGGAATTATTCCAATAACAAATAAGTCCCATTTATATATAGTGCTTTAGGGCTAAAAAACACTTTACAGAATGTGATCAGCTTTGACACAAATTAAATATATCTGTTCACATAAGGAAATCAGTTCAAAGGGAAAACTAGAAGGTTCATAAATAGGAACAGGCTAAAATGGGTATTCTCTCAAGTTCTCTCCCATTTTTCAGTATAAATGTTTGCAGCTTCTTAGAACCTGTTTTCCTTCTAGATCTCAATCACAAGAACATGTGGTCACATGTGCCTGTGCATTCTGATCTCCTTTTGGTTATGCTGCAAATCACGTCGGTAGAAAAACTTTAGAAGCCACAGCCTAGGTTAGTTAGTGCTCAGTAGCCTATACCCTTTTTTCATGAAGCATCTCTTCGTGCTGCCTATGCCCAGGATCTTGAACTACATATCTTCATGACAAGTCAAAGGGCGCAGATACTGATTGCAAGACATCTGAAAAACAGACTCTACAGGAGCCCAGAAAATCAGAAATCCCATTTTTAATGGCCTCTACATGACCCTACCAGATATTGGTAAGCCAGGCAAAGATTTCACCTGGGTCACAAGGTCATGGAACTCTGTCACTGCCTTTGAGTGTGCCGCAGAGTCCAGTTCAAGGTGCTGAAAGAGATTGACAGGTTTGGCACTCCGAAAGTTCTTAGGGACTGGGATGGTAAGGGGTAGAAAGGTGTTTCCAATCAAGAAGTGGTAAAGACATCTCTCCTGTAGGCCACGGCCAAGGTACCAGAGAATGTCCTGGAGCCGTTGGGGAAATAGTTCAGGCTTCCAGTCAGAGACAGGCAGCCGTAGCAAGAGGTGCATGAGGGCTGTTTTGAAGTGGTAAGGGGTGAGAATGGGTTGATGTAACCCATGGGGTGGGGCCTTGAGGCTCTGGAGGTATGAAATGATCTGGAGGCACTTGAGATGACAAGTCTTCTCTGGCGCAAATCGCCCAACCAGCTTCAGAAACAGGTGCTCACAGGCTGCAAAAGACTCAGGCCAGTCCACACTAGTCAGCTTCTCATGTTCAGGTGACTGACTCACACAATAAACCAGAGAGTCATCCCGTTGCACTCCTAGGATCAAGTTGATCAAGAAAAATCGACCTGAGCGGTAGTCCAGTCTCAGTTTACATGAAGTGACTGAAGGTGGGAAGCTAAGCTTAAAGTCATACTTATGTGCCACCAGGGCCCAGGCATTCACCACCATGCTTCGGAACCAATACAGGCTCTTGTATACATCCAGGTTTGAGCCAGTACAAAAGGTGGACTTCAGGGAGTTGGCAGGCTTGCCAGTACTTGGGGAATGGTCCCAGTGGTGTACAAGACATAGAACATCACCCAAAAGCTTTTCTCGTTTGCATACACATTCTGATTCCACCACCACTTGGCCACAACGTAGACCACCAGATTCTGGGGCTCTCATCTCTAGGCTGAATGAGTTGTTTTGTGGGGCTGATAATGGCACCAGCACTTCAAACCTGTGAGCGTCTTGGCCAATGCCCCACTTCTCAAAAGCAGGGCCTACACCCAAGCAATCCTCCAACTGGGGGTGTATCTCCCTCCGGCCCAGCACCTGACAGGCCTCTATCAGGTCATCCACAAAGCTCTCCACAAATTCACAAGTACTAGGCAGGTCACGGGCAGTGTTTTGGAGGTTCTGCTCAAAAAAGGAATCCAAGTCTTCCCGCTTGGGAAAGTCAGATAACCAACTACATGTAGTAACAGTTTCTCCAATGGTTTCCTCCTCTTCCTCATCACTGCTGGAGTCAAAAGCTGGTTCATGTTGCATATTCTGCCGGAAAAGCTCAAAGAGAAGAAAGAGAACAAAGAGTCCTGCATTCCACAGGTTCCCTAGCATCCAGCCTACTGGTCCCTTTGGGCCTTCAGACTGAAATGCCGGGGTCTTCTCTGAATCTTCTGCTGGTACATTGTTTTCCTTGATGATTTTTTCCTGATTGATTTCTTCATGTTTTTCTTCTTCAGTTTCTAGTGGTTTCCAAATTGCCTGCTGCATCTCCTCCTCTCGGGTTCTCTCTTCAAACTCTAGTTCTAGCTGCCGCATCTCTTCGATCATTACCTTCTCCTGTTGTCGGCTTCGGGCTAGTGTGTCCAGGTCCATCCGGTCACTGACAAGTATCATGTGCTGGACAACATACATCACCGCCACAAACAGGAAACTTATCATAGCCATGGAGGCCACTGCATCTGGAGAGGTAGGAGGATGGGGGAGTAAGTAGTGATCTTCTGAGCTTGTGTTCTCTCTACTTGCATATTCCCTAGATACCTGTACCCTAAAATCATGGACGATGACTACATGCTCAGGGGAGAGGAATATTCTATAGCTTGGACTAGACAGATAGGGGCTATCTTCTTGTGATGCGTTAGTTCTCTTTGTATTAAAAAGAATAGGGGCAAAGGAATATGGTTTTTTTACATATATATATAGCTTTCTTCTACATGGTTCGGAGAATATTTAGACCTCCCAACATGGGGAGGTAGGTAATTTTCCCATTCCTTTATAAGCTGGGAGGGTATCCTCACAGTGGTGTGGTCTCACTCAACCATAGAAGTCCACCACAGAAACCAGATATGCCCTGCTAATCCTAGTGACTTTCTTCCCCCTGGCAAAAGGCATTGAATCTGCCCAGGTAACTGCCTTTCCCACCTCTAGGCAACTTAACCTCTGATTGTCCAATGGCATTTCCTTTCTGACTTCATAACCTCTTCTCTGCCTAACCTGTGACATCACAATTGCCCTGCCTATCCATCTCCAATTCACCCTTGAAGTATCATTTGTATGCCCTATATACAGCTGGTAGCCTCTAAAGACAGGATTCACAGCTACCTCTCTGGCTTGCTGCTACGTTGTGCCCTCTTGGGTTTTTTGGACTCCATCCATGCCCACAGGTTCTGGCACTGAGTTTAAGAAGTTATTTGAGGAACCTTGCTACCTAGGCCTTTTTCTAACAGTTGGGTTAACAAATGAGAACAAAAGTTCACTTTCCTGTCTGGAGGAGCAGAAGGAAAGAACCATCAATTAACCAGGATTTCAGGGAATACTATATCATGTATGGAATGGCTAAAGAAAGGCTATGGATGATAGATTTCTTTGTATATGTGTTATTCCCAGATCCTCTGATAACTTTTTTCCCATTGGGAAACTCGAGTTGCCATTTCTCATCTCTGTCTCTAAGGATCCCATTAAAATTCACAAAAAGCATAACGATCTTATACTCAGAGCAGAATGATGCCCGTCCTTAGCCATCCTACTACCCTTTCCATAATTCACTGTAAGGTACACACCCCATCCCACTTTCCTGAGGCAATGATCCCACCACAGAGTTACTCTTAAAAAGACCAAGATTTACTTACAGTCTGTGAAATCACAAGCATACTTCTTAAAGAGACAGAGTAGCTTCAACCTTCATGACTCCCAATATCTTTTGCCTTATCTGTCGATACTTTTCTCTTTTTCGGTGGCTGAATCTGCCAGATGGAGAGTCTTTTTTGGTCATTTCCAGATACTACACCATGGTGTATACATGTGTATTTTGCTTACAAGAGAGGCATTGTACCTGGTTTGTTTTTTTTTTAAAGGCACCTCCCAGGAGCTGGCTGCTTCAATGGAAATCTTATTCCTCTGATATCAGACAGAAGCTAGGCTCCGCCTAGCCCAGTGCCTCACCCTCCCTTTCTCACGGACACATGATCTTGCTTTCTGGGCTCTTTCTTTTACACATCTGGCCAGCTGCCCAGTCATACACAAGCTCCTCCCATGTACAAATCCAGATCACCAAATGACAATGGGAAAGAATTTGTCCAGGATAAAAGTGAAATGAAAAGATAATTAGTGCTGCAGTAATTACCATCACACTTTCTACTCTTCTGTTCACAATGCAGGATCATTGTCAGAGTTTGTGAAAAGAAGGCTCAGAGATCTAAGAGTGAGTTGTCAAACTTAATTGCCCAAGGAATATATTTTATCTTCCAATTGTTCTAATATCTCGTTGTGCCAGTAGGGGCCAGTAGAGGGATGAGAATTCATTAAACAATCTACACTTCCTATGGCCTCCTAAGCAATGGGCATCAAAACATCCTTGTGTTATAAAACCAGAAGATAATCAGCAAAAGAAAAAAAAATTGAGAGATAGCAAATGCTCTCATTCATTCAGAAGAAAAAATACTAAATTATAAAATGTCCTCATCTGTAATATGAAGAGGTCGGACCAGATAATCCTTTCTAATTCTAATTCTATGACCTTAAATGTGTCTTCATTGCTATTCTATTCACCCTTTTTAAATTTTTTTTAAATTTAAGCCTTTTATTTTTACATCACCATTATTTTCAGATAAACTTCCAAGATGACCAGAGAACACTCTCTTGCAACAAAAAGAGTTAGGCAGTGGCTGCAAAGCACAAGGTATTCAACATGTCACACCCACAGTCCCCACCATCACTTATATCAATATCACCAAGTGAGGTGGCACATCTAAGCACAAGTTCCCCTTCATCACTACAAAACAGCACAGTAGGAAATGAGTAAAAGACTAGTAAGGAAAAATTTTAAAAGGAAATAATTTCTGAGAAAATCTTACAGAAAAACCAGCAGTGACTGAAAAAAAAAAAGTGAAAAAGAGATCCCAGTACAATAAATATGTATTATAGGTAAAGGAAAGTGAAGTGAAATCCCCAGGAGAAAAGGATAATTCTCCAACTACAAGAACCCCAGACATTTGAGCAGAACAACTGTTAGAATCTCCAGAGACATTTAGAAGGAAATTAAAGCTCTCAAAAATTCAGAAAGACCAATCGGACAACCATTGTCCTTTCCCCTCCACTTTGAGTAGCCAACTCTCATTCTCTCCCTTTCTCTTCCTCTTAATAAAAACCTCTTCTCAGGGAAGACCATGAAAAAGAGAACAGAAATGTTTCAAGAATTTTTATGCAAATCATACCACTTCCATCAGGGGCAATGTGCTAAGATTAGTTTTTAAGAGTCGACTCCTAGACTTTGAATCCTCAATCCATTTTCAATTTAGATTCATTTTTGCCACTTTGAATTTCTCACATCTCTTATAAAATTGTGGGAAATAAGGAAATTTACTATTAAAACATTACCTAAGAAATGATAGAACTTTAAAGTTTTGAATGGTTAAGAGGTTTCAAAACAATTCAGACTCGTCCCTACTGATAGGAAAGTATTCAGATAGGAATCAAGTTTCAAAATACCAAAGGTACAGCTTGGTACCTAACTCATTAGGCCCATTCCCTTAGACAAAATCTCCAAGCTCTCTTTGCTACTGTTCCTGTCATTCATAGACATTTGAAATGAGCAGAGTTATGAACTTTTAAAGAATTACTTAATTTGTAAAAGTTTGAGATTGGGTTTGTAGCGTATTACACATTTGTAGACAAACATTTTGATGAACATTCAGTGCATCTTCACTTACATATTCATGATGCCATATGAAATATAGAAGACTTTTGGAGGCAAAATATGAGGCAGATGGTGAATAGTTTTTGTATCCTTTGAATTTCCCTTGTCTTAAAATAGTACAAATGAATTCCTAGAAAATGATTATCTATTTGGCTAAAATGACATTTTTCAAAGCTACCTGTTGCCCAAAGCTTTGTGTATTTTTAGGTTTGTGTATAGTTTAAAATATTTTTTCTTTGAATGGCATTGTATGCTACAAGATATCCCAAAAGTCTTAGTTCTATTTTTAAGCTATTAAAATTTAGTTTTACTTTAGCGAGTAAAGGTTAAGCTACGAAAGGCTAAAACTGAACTAAGACTTTGGGGATACCCTGTATATTTGAATTCTATTTAAATACATTTTAATCCATAAATATATTATTGGCAAGATAAATTGTGCACCATAAAGTAAACACATGATTTTACATACATGAAGTCTCCCCCATTCCCTGAGTTGTTAGGTTTTCACCCTTTGCTGTTCATCATGGGTGACATCTTGACTTGAGGCAGATTGAAGTGAGGCAAAGTTACACAAAGTCATCAGCTTTACTCTCTCTTCCAGAGTCATCTAAGTCCAGTGGCAAGATAAAAGTTAAGATGACTGGTGATGACCTGGAATGCAGTGGATGATGTTGGCATCTTTGATATCTGACCAAGCTCTGAGTGCTCCACAGTGCCTGCTTCAGCCTCCTTCATGGCTGTTGGGAAAAGATGCTTTCCTCTGCCCATTCCACTGGAAGAACTCTTCACAAGCTTGGGGTAGTGTAGCACCAATGCAATATTCACAACACTGACAGCAAATGTGAATATGCTGGAATAGTGCTCAATCCCAAAATATAACAGACTCTCCATATAGAAGACAGAAGCAAAGCATTTATTCAGATACCAGAAAACCAAATCCTAAAACTAGAAAGCTGAATCCATCATAGTAGCAAAGAAGTTAATATACCATAACACCACAGAGAGACACACCATCCTTTAGCCTTCCCACAAACAAAACTCACAAGTCTAAATGTCTCCCTGGGTGCATCCTCTCCTCTCTCAGTTTCTAACTGTTCTGACTCCCAGCTTCCTGTGAACTCTACTCTACCCTTCAGCAAACTCCTCCCACCATAGGCTCCATGTAATTATATTCAGCCTATTAGGGAGCATGAAAGATTCCAAGCAGGGAAGGTCTTCAAATTCCCCTAGGCTTATTAAGGGACAGGGAAGAGCTTCAAATTACCATTACCATTATAGGCTAACTTACAGATAGATGTGAGTTATCCTATCAGTTATCCTCAACCTGGGGTTAAGTAACTTGCTCAAGGTTACACGGCCAGTTACTTCTGGGTGTGGTGCTGAGTATCTGAGGCCAGATTTGATCCAGGTCATCCCAACACTGGAGCCGGTGCTCTTACTCGCTGAGCCACCTGGCCGCCCCTAAGCAACTGGGGTTAAGTAACTTGCTCAAGGTTACACGGCCAGGTGTTTCTGGGTGGGTGCTAAGTGTCTGAGCCCGGATTCGATCTCCAGGTTGTTCTGACACTGGAGCTGGTGCTCTTACTGTGCTACCTGGCCGCCCCAAACCTTTTTTTGTTGTTGTTATTTAAGCAATTGGGGTTAAGTAACTTGCTCAAGGTTACACGGCCAGATATTTCTGGGTGTGGTGCTGAGTATCTGAGCCTGGATTTGATCCAGGTCATCCCGACACTGGAGCCGGTGCTCTTACTCGCTGAGCCACCTGGCCCTCACATGCTACAGTTCTTAGAGCCACAGGTGAGAGTTGGGGGACAGGTGGATGAACAGCCCTGAAAAGGGGCTGGCAAGCCCTCACACTAGAGGTTCTAGTCCCCCCTAACCACTCCATACATTCCTGGCAAAGTCGTAAGTCCCAGGATGCCTGAAGGGACTAACAGGCTGGGTCAAAATGCTTGAAGTCACTTTCCCCTCTGGTTTTAAAAGGAAAGGCTTGCTAAAGTCAGTATAGCCAAGTACTGATGCTGCAGGGCAATTTTTAAAGTTCACATGATGGTTATACTCCAAACCTCCAGAAGATGAGAGATTTTGCTACCAAATTAATGTGGCTTTAATATTATAAATTGATTTATTTATTTTATTCATAAATAAATAAATTATTCATACCTTGCCTATATTGAGGATCATAGATTTAGAACAGAAAGTGACCTTAGAGGTCATGTAGTTCTAGCATCTCATTTTATTATTAAAATTTTTCCTTTTTATTCTGAACTTAATAGTTATTAACAAACATGAACATTTCCATTTACAAAGAATGGAAGAGATATCTGAAAAGATGAATTTCTATGACATAGAGTATTTTAACATATGTTAAATTTAACAAAGAATTAATAAAATGGCCCTTTTTTGTGTCCCCTTCTGCACTTCTTTTTGTTTTTTTTTTTTTGGCATACTTTTTCAATGTTTTTGTTTTCTCCTAAAATGTTTTATTATGAACACAATTAAACATATGTTTGATACATACAAAGAAGAAAATAGGGTTATTAAATATGAAACCCTTCAATCCTGTTAAATTGCTTTTTAAATTGTATCTTAAATTTTAATAAAGTAATAACAAAGTCGTTTTGTTTGTATCTTTTCTAAATTCATTTTTATTTTCTTCTGGGCATTTTTTAAATGTTGAATGATGCTTTTTGCATTTCTACCAATCAGTCAACAAGTATTTATTTATTATTAACTCTATGTCAAACATTCTACAAAGAACTGGGGATACAGGTGCATACAGAAAGAAGGTCAGTTTAAGGGACTAGAGAGGAGCAGAGTGGTAGGCAGTGAGGCTGAAAAGACAGATGGGAGCCAGTTGTGAAGAGCTTTAAAATTGAGACAAAGCTAAACAGAGGTGTTCAGATTCATTTGGGAAGCAACAAGTAGCCACTGGACTTGACTGAGTAGGAGGAATCACATGGTCAAATTTATGTCAAGTACATTACTTTGGCAAGAGTGTGGAGTACAGGCAGTAGTGGGGAGAGATTTGAGATAAGGAGACCAATTTAGGAGGTCACTGCAATTATCTAGGTGAGAGGAGATAAAAGAGGGCCTGGAGTGGAAAGAAAGTGTCAGATGAGAGGGATGCTATGAAGGTAGAAAAATTTGGTAACTGACAGGACCTATGGGGTAAAGAGAGAGTGAGAAGCTAATATTTGAGGCCAGATGAGGAAGATAAGTCTTCCTGACTTCAGGTCTGGTCCTCTATCCACTGTGCCACCTAGCTGCCCAACAAATAAGTCAAACCAGGCAAAATAGATTAAAATGTTGGCAATATCTTAGAACAGGTTTCATTCAGCACTTCTAATCCTCCATCTGTTGACCAAGAGACAGAAGACATTCATCATTATTAGTCTCCTTAAATTATATTTGATCACTCCATTGATCAGAGTTCTAAAATCATTTAAAGTTATATTTCTTTACATTTTTATAAACACTGTGTAAATTGTTCTCTTGATTCTGCTTATTTCATTTTGTATCTGTTCATACAAGTCTTCCTAAGATTCTCTAAATTTTTCATATTTATATTTATTATTTCTTATGATATAATATCTCATTAGTTCATATGCTATATTTGTTCTGCCATTATGCTATAGCAGAACTACTGCTATAAATAATTTTTGCACATGCATTCTTTTCCTCTGGCTTTGAAATATTTTGGGTTGTGTGACTAGTATCCCTCATTTTACAAATAATACAGGAAAAAAGACATGACTTACCCAAGGTCACACAGGTAATAATTTATAGAGCTGGGATTTAAATCCAGAGCCTGTGAATCCAAATCCAGGATACTTTCTCACTGCTTATCTACCTACATATTATATCTTGCCAGTGGAATAATGACGATAGTTTATGTAGATTTTTAATATTTTGTTTTAATTTTAATATTATGTAGATTTTAATAATGGCAATATTTATGTAGATTTTTAAGATTTGTAAAGTGCTTTTTGTACTTACCTAGCTTGATTAGGGATTATCTCATTGTTTTGTCTTTGGGTACCTACTAGGCCTCAAATAGTGCTTTGTACCTATTAGACACTTAATAAATGTCAGTTGAATTGAATAGGTCTGAATATTTCATTCACCCTGGTGGTAGACAGTTGATGACCACCTTCTGAAGCTCATTTTTTTGTTCACTGGTTCATCCTTAGTTTTCAGAGAGGATCAGTGACCTTACAGGGTGATGTCTTGACTTGCATGTGAATTAGATTTAAGTGACACACATTTGCACAAAGTCATCAGTGTCATCCAAGAGTGGCAGAGCAAAAGTCAAGATGACAGCAATGATCTGGGATGCAATGGATGACCTTGGTGTCTTCAATGCCTGACCAAGCTCTAAGCACTCTATAGCACCTCAGCCCCCTTCATGGCCATTGGAACAAACTATTAGCATTCATCCATTCCAACAGAAGGAAGTCTTCACATGCTTGGGGTAGATGTCCCCCTAACTCACCATCGAGTTTGAGGCTTGTCAGTTAACTTCAACCTGGTTTAGTCCATCTGCTGAGAAGTTTATGGGATGTGGCTGCTGTGCATGCTACAGCTTCTTAGAGCCACAGGTAAGAGTCGGGTGAGGTTGGCCACTTAAGGTGGATAAGCAGCCCTGAAAAGGCAGTGGCAAACCTTTACAATGGAGGTAGTCCTCCTAAACACCCATACATCCCTTTGAAGCTATGCATAAGTAAATAGAAGGTAAAATTTTTTTTCCATCCAAGTTTGTGTGTAGAGACCTGTGTGTGGCAGAGGAAGCTCTCTCTGCCAATTCAAATTGTGTTCTCTTCTGCAACTTCTAGTCTCATGGGTTTACCTATGCCACAACTGTCAGCATGCATCAGAGGCAATACTTGAAACCAGGTTTTTCTGGTTTCCCAATCAAGCTCTCTATACACTATACCAAGCTACTTTACTGTTAAAGAAGTTTTCAACCAAAAGAATGAATCTCCAATAGCAGAAATTCAAGTACATACATCAAGCTTTGAGGATCATAATCCTTTGGTCAGGGGCCTTCCTTGGCACATATCCCATAAGCATACCTAGGCTTCAGATCAGCCTTGCTCACAAGATAATACCACTCCACCCAATAGATTCACATCTTGTTTCTGCTCTGTAGAGTTTGCCACATTCTCTCTGCCTTTTAAGATCTTTCCATTGGATATGAAGAATTTAGAAAGGGGCAAATGCTTGAGGAAAAAAGTATTTCCTTCTTTCCCTATTCATTCCCTTTTTACCTCTGGAAGGAAGTTAGGTGCCCATTGGTACCTTCATCATCAAATAATTTTTATTAGAGAACCCATGCGTGCTTAGCAAGACTAAACAAGTGCCCTCCAGGAGCTATAAGACATTCAGCGCTGATAACAGTCAAATACCAACAAGTACAAACAGTCTCCATTTAGGAATAGATTGTGTTCTAAAAGCTCCTATTTAAGTTGGTTATTTGGAACTCTTAAAGACATTCCCCTCTACTGAAACAATTTTATAATAGGTTTCCAGAAAACAAAAAAACAGTGTGGTGTGGGGAAAAAAGTCCTTGCCATGAAGTCAGAACATCTGGATTCACGTCTAGTCCTGAGCCTAGGAAAGAGAAAGGAGAACCCCAGGCACTACACTGAGTTGAGTCCCAGTTTCAACACTCATTAGAAGTATAGCACTTACCAGGCCATTCTACCCTCCCACCCATTCCAAAAATACCCAATTCTCCTCCCACCAAACAAAAACTTCCATTTTTCTAGAAGTTAGAAGGAAAACAGTCTTGCTTGAAATAATACACACTAAGGTGTGAACGCTTGAGATCTCTGGGAAAAATAAGAAGTTCCTTGCATTTTTAAAAGAGGATTCTTGTTAACTCAAACTTTGGTGTTGTAAAATGTCAGGAAGTATGCCAAAATAAAATGAAAAAAATTCAGGCAATGTGGAAGAAGGTGTCTGCATAACTCTTATTTCTGACCCCTTAACTTCTCTAAAAGCACACATTTGGTTTGTTGTGATTTTTTTTAACACCTCCCATGACAGTGGTAGAGGTCATAGGATCATAGATTTAGAATTGGAAGGGACCTTAGGGGTCATCTAATACACTTCCCTCATTTCATAGATGTTTCCCAGAGAAGTTAAGAGAATTAGTTGATGAAATGGGCTGCAACAGATGTTTATGTTTGTATGAGAGATTGGTTTGGTAGTGGACTGTTTGCTTTTATGGAACAATCATAGGTTTCATAGCAGCCTGAGCAGATAACAGAATTGAGATCTAAGCCCAAGAATTAGATAAACAAACATGTTTGTGGTATTCCTGGTTTTTATGCCAGGGTATTAGTAAGGTAGTAGAAAAATACGTGACAGCAATATACCAAACACAAGAATGCACAACACATTTTTAAAAATAATTTTAAACAGCAAATCTCTCTCTCCCTCTCTCTGTCTCTGTCTTTGTGTGTGCGTGTGTCTCTCTCTCTCTACATACACACACACACACACACACACACACACACACACTTTCTCATCGAGGCAGAATTTTAACCAAACCAATTACAGGAATCTCAAGAAACTTGTCTCATGAGTCCTGTATTTGCTGTTGTGACAGAAGCTCTGTGGAACACATCTGTGGTGCCACCACAAGTCTGAGCATCATGGCTGCTTCTCCAAGCAAGAGAAAGAGAAAACATTACCTCTCTCCCACTGAGACAAAGAAAGTTCCATGAAAGGGGGACAGGTAATTTAAATATCAAGAGCAGCTCTAGACCAGGGAGAGGCACAAAGGACAAATGCTGTAAGAGAACACAGGAGGTCTGAATGGGCAGAACAGGAAAAGGGGCTAAGGGAGGAAGAGAAAGGGCTATTCTTCAAACCTTTATGGCACACCTGCTGTGCGCTAGGTGCTAAAGGAAATATAAAAATAATGACCAGCCATGCCCTCAGGGAACTTACAATCTAGCAGTAGGGAATATAAGAAATGTACAGAAATAAATATGAAGATGAGAAGAATGCAGAGGTGCCTTTTCTTAGGTAGCTTTGTACCAGAAGATTAGTCTTGTGTGATAGGGTTCTTTCTGAAAAGAGGAATTATGGCTGAAGTAAGGTAAGAAGGGCAAGTTGTTCTATCTGGTCAACAAGGCATAGAAATACCTATAGTGGAGTAATGGTGCCCCATCCTTGCTCCCTCCCAACCCCCAAAGGTCTCTTGGTTCACATAGACATCTAGTCTTATCCTAGGGACTGACCCTCAAAAGAGTTGCTTTCTCTTTTTGCCTCTTTGCCCTCTCTTGGAATTAATCCAGAATCATCTCAAAAATAAAGCTTAGGTTTCATTTCCTTGAACATGGGTAACATGGTTCCCAAATATCAAAGAGTCATTCAATGTACAATATGGGTTTGGAGTATAGAACAGCCTTTATTTCACCCCACAGAAAATGCATAAGACATTAAGAACTAACAGGAGCCTATGAGCAAAAACATTAATCAATTAATTAGCACGCTTTTCTTAAGCATTTGTTGTATTAAAGGCACCGTTAGACACTAGAAATAAAACAACAAAAATGAAACTTGCCCTGCCCTCCCATAACTGTTCAGGAGAGAATGTCAGAAGCAACAAGGTTTGGTGCAGTTGTGTCAAACTCAAATAGAAACAAAGACCACTAGACCATACATAAGGATTCCTACCAGCTGCATATTGACTTAGAAAACCACATATTAATATTATCTTTGTTCTATTGTATTTTTGCTTATTTTGTTCTGAATTACTTTTTAATCCAGTTCAGGGTACACTGATATGTGTTATATTTCAGTATAATTGGTTTTCTTTGTTATTCTATGTATTTTATTTCATGCATTTTAAAAATTATTCTAAGAAGAAGCCATAAACTTTACCAGACTCTGCCAAAGTTATCCATGCCACAAAACTGGTTAAGAACTCTCATTTTAACATAGTCCCATTCCTTGAGTCAAAGCTGGCTGGGGTTTTTATGTTCTCCAGTAGCTAGTGTCTTTGCCAATAAAACCCCGGAGAGGATCACAAAAAGTGGGACATTGATGAAAAGACCGAACAACCAACATGTGCTAGGCACAGGGCATGCAAAAGGAAAACTAAACCAAAAGACAGTCCCTAACTTCAGGGACCTTACATTCTAAGGGAGCGGAAGAGGGAAGAAGGGGGAGATGAAGGAACCTGGTGTACAAGAACATTGTGAAGAAAGTCTAGGAGGGTCAGGAGAGCAGTCTGGAGAGGAATGACTACCTGGCTGGCCTGGGCCTCCTCCTTAAAGGTGGTTTAATTACAAGTAGAGGACACAGGAATAGAAAGTACTTCCTACGTGTGGAGTCCACAGGATGGAGTAAGCTTCCAGGAGAAGAGCTTCCTGGAGGTTGTAGAAAAAGATCAGGAGTCAGCAACGTAGCCTGGAGAGGAATGAGTATGAGGGAGGGAGGGAAGGAAGGAAGGAACTAACATTAAGCATCCACTACGTCCCAGAAACTTGATAAATGCTTCATGTTCAGTCATTTTCAGTTGTGTCTACCTCTTCATGACCCCATTTGGGGTTTTCTTGGCAAAGATACTGGGAGTGGTTTGTCATTTCCTTCTCCAGCTCATTTTACAGATGAAGAAACTGAGGCAAACAAGGTTAAGTGACTTGTCTAGGGTCACACAGCTAGGAAGTACCTGAGCCCAGATTTGAACTCAGAAAGATGAGTCTTCCTAACTTCAGGCCAGGCATCTAGCTGCCCCTAAATACTTCATAATATCATTTAATTCAATCCTCACAACAACCCATGGTGATATTGATATTCCCATTTTATAGTTGAGGCAGAGAGAGGTTAAGTGACTTGCTCAGGGCCACACAATTAGTAAGTGTCCAAGGCCAGATTATAGTTAGGTTTTCTCACTCTAGGCCCAGCACTCTAGGTACAGCAGCCCCTAGCTGCTTCTAGATGAAGTCTTCAGCTGACAAAGTGGGAAGAGGTAGTGCCACAGGAAGCTTGAACAGGAATGACAAGATTTGGAAATAGTTACTATGGTGAGTGAGATAGTGAATCAGATTAGGCAGATGAAAAGAAACTGACTTGCTTCAGTGAGGCCTAAATTAAGATCATATTAACATAAGGTTGTAGTAGACCAAAGCAAGACAGTTTCCTGATTTTCTCCAGCTCTGTTTAGAAGCACAGGAAAAGGAACAAAGACAGAAGATAATGGGAGTAATCCAAGGTTGGAGCTTGGCAAGGCATGATCTTTAATAGGATAAGGGACCAAGGGAATTTTATTTATAAAGGATAATGTCAAGTCGCATTGATTAACCAATGAGTCAAGAAAGGGAAGGAAGGAGAGTGTGGACAGTACAGGATGGCCTGGGAAAGAACTGTGAGGTGGAAGGATAGTAGGTCACAGTGAGGAAAAAAGAACAGGGTGAGAGGGTATAAGACAGAGGGAAAGATGGTATTTTAAAAGGTTATGATCAGAAAAGGGAATTTCAGTTTGTGACCATGAATGTAGAACACTTGTGAGTGATGGCAATATCAAGGGCAAGAGTATCTGACTGCAGCTGAAATGAAGTCAAGGACTAGGTCATGAGAACGAACTAGGAAGCTAGGGTTTTTACAAGTTTATGTATATCTGAATTCCCCAGTGTAAGGGCAAGAGTTAGGTGGAAAGATTGTTAACCAGGCAACAAACTCACTGAGGAAGCAAAGAGAAAGTCCTGGGGGGTTAGTACATAAAAGATGCTAGAATCTTGACTGGCTAATAAATTTGGAATTGAATGAACCTCAAAGAAGGAGAGGTCACAGGGGTTGAGCAGAAGCCAGCTCCTAGGATTAGTTTGAGATTGCTAAATTTTCAGCATTTCTACCTCTGAAAATGACAGTTGCTCAGGGTTTAGGTTACTGTTTGGATTGTCTAGACTTAAGAAGGTGATGGAGAAAATGTTAATAATCCAGATTAAACTTAAAAGTGTTGTGTGATGTGTGTGTGTGTGCATTGAGAGCTGATTGTTAAACATTTACAAAACATGCCCCTTACTCAGTGATGGTGGTTGAGTGTCAGTGGGCAACAAAGAGAACTCTGTCTCCTCCAACACAACCAGTGAATTGCGGGGTATTAGTGAAAGTACAACCAGTACTGGAAAGGGTGGCCAGGGCTTCAGAGTCTTCAGATGAGAATTAGGTCTCAGCAAGAGCCAGAAGATGGAGACAGTGGAAAAGAAAAAGGTTTAAAATGAAAGCTAGTTTATTAACTACAGAGTGGACATTCCAGAGAACACATTGTAAGGGGTGAGTAGAACTGGAGTGGGACATTTGGGGAATAGGCTTGAGGGGGAAAGAAGTAAGGGAGCAGACAATGAGAGGTGGAATGTGGGGCTTATATAGCTGGAAGTTCCATATTATGAGGATGGGGAAAGTATAACAGGATAGGAGTATGCTAACCATTGAGGAAACAGCTAGGTGGTACAGTGGATAGAGCACCAGACATGAAGTCAGGAAGACCTGAGTTCAAATTTGACTTAAGAAGCTGTGGGACCCTGGGCAAGTCACTTAACCCTGTTTGTTCAGTTTCCTCAGCTATAAAATGAGATGAGGAAGGAAATGGCAAACCACTCTAGTATGCCAAGAAAACCCAAATGTGGTCACTAAGAGGGGGACAGGACTGAAATGACTGAACAACAATCATTGATGAATGAGTCCAGGGAGAGTACCAGTGGCTAAAGAGAGTTCAGTTAAGGAAGGCAGATGATTAGACGGCTCAGGGCCCTCCTTCTAGGTCCAGCCTTCTAGGCTAGTACTTCATTCTACTCTGCTATAGCTCTAGTCACCATCTCTTTAACTTCCCGAACTAAAATATCCTTTCTTGGCCACCATTCCTGTACATATATTGTCTCCCACCATTAGCATGTCAACTCCTTGAGATCAGGCACTCTTTTCCATTGTGTTTTTCTAAGTTCCTTATCAGCTTTTGCCAGGTGTGCTATGTTCAATTCCCAGAATACTACAGGTAATCATTCATTCACTTAACAAATATAACACAAACCACACTGGCCTCCATTGAGGACAGGTATATTATATTTCCCTTCTCAGTCAGTGTTCTCCAGTACCCTTAAGGGAATTGGGGATTGTCTAAGCTCTCTGCAAATGACTCCAGCCCCCATCAATATTGTTGCCTTAATTGTAGAGGGTGGTTGCCTGAGTACTATTCTATTTAGCCACTCACAGTCTGGATTAGCTTTTATGAGGAAATCAAAGGTATATAATCACAAATCTACAAATTTATTCCCCCAACATTTGGTAAACACAATCCCCTCCGCCTTGCATCACTTCAGGCTCTGGGAAGGGGAAGGGAATCTGGTTTGTAGCTTAGTTAAGTTCCTATAGAGCACAGTCCAAGTGCCAAGTCCAAAATTTCTCTCTGGCTCGAATCCCAGGCAGCCTGGCTGGCTAGCTGCACCATCCTACCTAGAATCTTGGCTCAAAGATCACCCTGGCTCCAATTTCTCATCCAGCAGGGATTACCACAGGCACCTAAAAGTGAGAAGAGAAAATAAAACAGAACCAAAACAAACACATTTCTCAAGCCTAGGTGAGAGAGACAGACAGACAGAGACAGAGAGAGAAAGACAAAGAGGGGGAGAGAGAGATGGAGAGAGAGACACAGAGACAGAGAGAAAGAAAAAGAGGGAGAGATGGAGAAAGATGGAGAGAGAAAGGGAAGGAGAGAGAGGGAGGAAGGGAGAGGGAGGGGGAGAGAGAGAGGCAAAGAGAGAGAGAGGCAAAGAGAGAGAGAAAGACAGAGAGACAGAGAGAAAGAAAAAGAGGGAGAGATGGAGAAAGAGGGAGAGATGGAGAAAGATGGAGAGAGGGAAGGAGAGAGAGGGAGGAAGGGAGAGGGAGAGAGAGAGGCAGAGAGAGAGAGAGGCAAAGAGAGAGAGAGAGCAAGAGCAGGAGAAGGAAGGACTTCTCACCAGTTCAATTCACAGTGCCCCTACTATGGGTGAACTGTGATCTTCACCCTTTGAGCCAGAAAAAAGAGCAGAAAGAGTGGCTGAAAAGCACTAGTTTTTAACCTTGTGGGTTTTAAAGACAAAAGTAGCCAATCAAAGGCAGCTGCACTTTCCCATTTGAGTGGGATGTGATGGCCTCCATGTTAGACAATCTGGATGGCCTCCAAAGGCCCCTCAGGGAGTCTCCATTTTAGGCAAACTAGGCATGCTCAGACAAGCATGTTTTATATAGATTCCCTACAAAAGGTTCTCAAGGTATGGTCTGGAGATTGCTGGGGGTCCCTGATTCTCTTTCAGGAAAGTAACTTTGATTTTGCAAAGTCAAAACTATTTTTATAATACTAGAATGTTATTTGTGCATTCAAGGACTATACCTATTAAAATACTCATCACTTTTCCAACTATATCCTTTGCCACATCTCCTGAATATACCCCCTTCTCTCCTCTGACACAGCCACCACTTTGGTGCAGGGCCTCATCACCACATAGCTGGACTATTGCAACAGCCTGCTTCAAGTCTCTCCCCCACTCCAATCCATCCTCTCCATTCAGCCACCAAAATGATTTTAATCAAGGTCAGGAAAAGTGATGTCACCTTCCTACTCCATAAACTCCATTAGCTCCCTTTTGCCTCAAGGATCAAATATAAAAACCTGTGTTTGGCATTCAAAGCCCTTCATAACCTCCCCCTCCTACCTTTTCAGCACCTCACTCCCCACCACATACGCTTTAATCCAGTGACACTGGGCTCCTGGCTGTTCCATGAACAAGACACTGCATCTTGAAGTTCTAGGTGTTTTTTCTGGCTGTACCTCATGCTCAGAAACGTTCTTCCTCCCCATCTCTGCCTACTGTCTTTTCCTGGCTTCCTTTGAATACCAACTAAAATCCCATCTTTTATAGGAAGCTTTTCCCAACCTCTCCTAGTGGCTTTCCTCTCTTAATTCCTATCTGTCCTATGTTTAGCTTATTTGTACATATTTGTTTGCTTGTATCTCCCCAATTAGATTGTGAGGGCAGAGACTTTCTTTTGCTTCTTTTTGTAACCCTGGGACTTCATAACATGTCTGGCACATAGTAGGAACTTAATAATTGTTTATTGATTAACTATTTATTGATTGATATACTTCAATCAAAGTAACTTATCACAAGAAATTGTATGTAGAAGCAAATATGAAAATCAAGTTATTTTCTATTAAATCAGACATTAAAGAGATTTGAAAAATATGCAAAACTATGTGACTTCTCACTTGATTTTGTTTTAGAAAATATTGTAATTTAAAAAAAATACTATTTATGTTAACATTTGATGGGTTTATTATGGTTGTTTTAAATGAATTAACACATATTTTAAAATTTTATCAATTTAAAAAAATAATATAGTAAATATCTGTAATGATAATGGAAATCTGAAGATCTTCCCTGCCCCTTGATAGGCTTAAGTGAATCTGAGAACCTTCCCTGATTTGAAAATATACTCTGCCCCTAATAGGCTGAATGTGGTCACATGGAACCTGTGGCAGGAGAGTTGTTTTTCAGGAATGCCCACATTTTTTTTTGTGATTGGGCAGTGCCGGTCAAGAGGGTTGTGACATTCTCTGAGCCAGGAGAAGGCTGATGTGAGGTTTTGCTTTGGGGCTCATTTGTGGGAAGAGTTGTGTGATTTGGGAAGAGTTGTGTGATTTGGCCAGATGTGACTCTGGGTAACCATGGAGCTCCCTCCCCGCCTTGGTGCTTCCATCTCTGGTAACTGACTAGGTATGGATGTAATGGTCAGACAGCTAGAAGCTATGTCTGCTGAATTGTGTTATTTTCTCTGATAACTTCTGTTTGTATTCTCTGAAGTTCAGGGTGCTGACTTTTTCCCCTGAACTAAAAAACTCTTTGGGGTTCTCAAATTTTAAGAACTTAAAGGAGGGGCAGCTAGGTGGCACAGTGAATAGAGTACTGGCCCTGAAGTCAGGAGGACCTGAGTTCAAACCGGTCTGAACACGTACTAGCTGTATAACATTGGGTGAGTCACTTAACCCCAATTGCCCTGCCTTCCCCCCTCCAAAAAAAGCAAAAAAAAAAAAAGGGGGTGTAAAGGAGTCCTGAGACCAAAAAGATTGAGAACCACTGACATTGGCTAGGCACTACTGAACAAAAACACAAAACATTGGAAACAGTCCATACCTTAAAGGAGCTTAAATTTGGCAGGATTGGGGTAGAGATAGGGGGGCAGGGAAGAGTGCTATGAGATAATGTGTACACAGATAAGCACATACAAAATATATGCAAAGTGATTGGATGATACTTAAACCCCTGAGCCTGGAAAAAAGTTAGGGTCTCTAAGGCAAAGAAGAGGGAGTACATTCCTTGAATGGGAAATAGCCTCGGGGTCAGGGGTAGGGAACCTAAGGCCTCCAGGCCACATATGGCCTTCTAGGTCCTTGGGTGAGGCTTTTTGACTGAGTCTAAGTTTTACAGAATAAATACTTTTATTAAGAGGATTTGTTCTGTGAAGTTCAGATTCAGTCAAAGAGTCACGCTTAAGGATTTAGACGGCCACATGTGGCCTTGAGGTCATAGGTTCCCCACCCCTGGCAAATGAACAGCAAAAGGAGAAGGAATGCCTTATATGAGAACACCAAGTAGACTGATTTGACTGGATTATAAAGAACCTGAAGAGGAATGATGTGCAATAATCCTGCAAAAGTCAGATAGGACCGTATTCTAAGGGACTTTAATGACAGATGAGTTTGTATTCTATCTACAAACCGTGAGGGGCCTCTAGAGTTTCTTGAGCTGGAAAATTACATGGCACATGGGCAGGCCTGTGCTTTAGGAAAATCAGTTTGGCATTTGTGAGGAGAATATATTAGAGATGTATTAGGGCAGGTAAACCAATTAGGAAGGTATGGTAATAGTCAAAGAGAGAGGTGAGAAGAATGTGAACAAGAATAGTGGCTGTGTGAGTGGAGGGAAGACAGATGCCAGAGATATTACAACTAACTGAAGGATATAGGGAGAGACAGGACAGAGACAGAGAGAGAGAACCAGAAAGATGGTGGTACCTTCAAAAGAAATAGGAAAATTAGAAAGAAGGATGAGTACATTGTTAGATCACTTTGAGTAACAGAGAGGTTGGCCTGGCTGGTGGGGGGGCAGGGGGAGGAGTGATTTAGGAGGGTGATAAGAGTCCTATCTGTCTCAAATTCCTTTTGAGGTTGTAGTAGAATAATCAGACAATTTTAGATAAATTGACTAGCGAATGTTTATTGGCACTGAAGAGGAAAAAATCATAAAGGTGATTGGTAAAGAAGAAATCTAAATGGCAAAGAAGACAAAAGGAAACTTGGGGAAATTCTTCCCCTCTGTATTCTTCATCTCAAATCTCTTGGACATTTCCCTCTAAAGTACTAAGATATTTTAAAATACCAGTAATTTGAATATAGTCCTTCATTCTTTCCATTGTCTGTAACAGGAGTAAATCATATGGGTTACACCTTTTGCTTATTTTTCTACCCCTTTTATTAGTCAATTTTAATAAGTTACATTGCTATACAATACCAACAATAATATATTTTCTCCATCTGCTTCCTGATGCTGAGTAATAATAACTCACTTCAACACCCTGCCTTCCAACACCTCAAAAAGCAACCTAGCAATAGAATGTCAAGTGGGAATGTGGGAGGAAGGTGGGACATTAACTGGAAGGAAGCAGTAATTCCACCCTAGGCCTAACAGAGCTATTGTTCAGTGCCACATTTCACAAACAATTAATCACACCTGACCTGATATTTGAATGTGAATCTTGAATCCAGATTCAATGGATTTTCTGGGTATTTATATCTTATGCATTCAAATTAAACTATAAGCTCCATAAGTAAGGACTGTGTCTTCTGTTTCTTTAGTAGTCCTCTCAAAGGTGCCTGAAGCAGTGCTAAATCCATGGTGAACATTTAATATTGTTCCATGATAATCTGGAATGAGGTTGTTCTAGAACAAAGGTTGGGAGCCTTTTTTCTTAGGGAAAAGAAAGAGTAAAAGGTTTTATACTATCTAATCCCAAGGATTCAATTATCTTTATGTAGATAATTCCAAAATCTATATCTAAACTGTACTCATCTCCTGAGCTCTAGTCCTGTATTACTAACTGCCTGTTGGACATGAGAGATGCATTTCAAAGTCAACATGTCCAAAATGGAGCTCATTATATTTCTTCCTCTACCCTCAATCCATCCCTCCTCCAATTTTTCCCATTTCTGTCAATGACACTACTATCCTAGTCATTCAGATTTTCTTTTTTTAAAATAGTATTTTATTTTTTTCAATTACATGTAAAGGCAATTTTTAACATTAATTTTTTAAATTGAGTTCCAAATTTTCTCTCTCCCTCCTTTGCCTCCCCCTTCCCTAAAATGGTAAGCATTTTGATATAGGTTATGTATGTCATCCAGATTTTCAACCTGGAAGTTAACCTTGATTCTTCCCTCTCCCTCAACCTCTATGTTAAAAAATCAGCTGCCAAGTTCTATTGATTCTAATTCCACATCTTCTCTAATTCCTGTCCCCTTGTCTCCATTCACATAGCCACCACCCTAGTACAGGCCCCAATGTGTCTCTAGCCTAGACTATTGTAATAACCTCCTAATTGGCCTTCCTGCATAGTCTGCCTCTTCTCCAATCCATATCCTGTTAATAGGAGTATACCACCATACTAGGAAAGAACATCTTTTTGTTAACTAAGCTGAGAAAGGATATATCTCTCAGTTTATCAGTGACTGTCAGCTAATTGAAGAGTGTTATTAATAAAAATGTGTCTCTAGTGAATTGACTAAAACTTAAAAGTAGATTGTTTTTCTTTCACATTGGTCATGTGCACTCATGTCTACCCATAGGTTGTATAAAAATCTGTGAGAAAGTATTCTTCCTGTGTTCGGAGCATGTGTGAGAGGGAGATCCTTTCTTATCACTTTGTTTGCTATGCCATCTGATTAAATGTCTAGCTGTGAACAAATGTGTACACTGGCAGCTTGTAAAAATAAACACGTCAATGAATACTTGGGAGCTATGGTTTTGAGAAAATACTGACCCACAGAGTGTCTTAAACCTAGGATGGAATTTCTGGGGGTCTACATGTGAGTGGAACCTTACATGCTATCTTTTGGGGCTCAATCAAGATCTCTATATTTAGATGCCCTCATTCTACAAGGATCCACTGAAGATTTCCTTGCTGTCTTCATGCCATCCCACCCCCATATATGCCCTGTCTTTCCAACTTTGGCTCTGAGAACTATAACCAGATCAACACTACCATCCCTAGAAGGATAAATCAATCATTTCCCCTAGAACACCAATCACCATCCCTGTGACTTCCCTTTCCAAAACAATCCTCCCTGGTCAGCACTCGTGTGTGTGTGTGTGTGTGTGTGTGTGTGTGCTGTCATCCCTTATTAGAATATAAACTTTTTTTTTCTCTTTGGAGGGCAGTTGGGGTTAAGTGACTTGCCCAAGGTCACACGGTTAGTTTTTGTGTTGTGTCTGAGGCTGGATTTGAACTTGGGTCCTCCTGACTCCAGGACCAGTGCTCTATTCACTGTGCCACCTAGCCACCCCAGAATATAAACTTTTTAAGGCAAGAACTGACTTGCTTGCTTGCCTTTTTATCTTCATTGCTTACTTAGCACAATGGCTGGCACATTGTTGTTGCTCAGTAGTGTCCAACTGTACATGACCCCATGGACTTTTGTCTATGGGGTTTTCTTGGCAAAGATACTGAACTAGTTTGCCATTTCATTCTCCAGTGTGCCCCCATTTTATAGATGAGGAACTGAGGAAAATAGGGGTTGATTTGCTAAGGGTCACACAATTAGTAAGTGTCTGAGGCTGTATTTGAACTCAGATTTTCTCAACTACAAGCCTGGTGCTCTATCCACTGCAACATTTAGCTGCCCACCTGGCACACAGTAAGCACTTAATACATGCCCTTTCATTAATTCATTCAAGATTTTTCTTTTCTTTTATATTTTTTCCTTTCATAGGTTATGATTGGACCACAAGATTTTCTGATGCAACTTTTACAAGTCAGACTAGCTGTTCTGTCACAACTATTATATGATTATGTGATCAATATTCACATTTTTTGTATTCCTAAATTCAATTTAAACAAAGAAGAAATTATCAAAATGGGTGTTATATCAGTAGATAATGGCAACTAGCAGCAGGCTTGGAGTCTCACAATAGACTCAGTTTTAGGGATATCCACTGCTGAGGACAAAGATATTGAGAATGGCATAGTGGTACTATGGACAATTTAGGGGAGATGTGAAGAGTTTACTCAAGTATACAAGAAGTAGGTAAAGCCCTGTCTGTCTTCTGTAAATTAGTTGAACCACTGACACATCCCAGCATCCCTAGAGAAACAGAAATGGAAGATGATATCTAGAAAATGATCACATACCCCAGGGAAGAAGAAATACCCATTCACTGAATATGGGTAGGTCTAAAAGGATTTGAAACCTTCAAGGGCAAAGAGAGATTATTCCTTATAGATAAACTGCTTATGGGGAAGGGGGAGAGGTTGACATTTGTGCTGAAAGCACCTAAAGTTGGAATTCATACTGTATTCCTACCAGTGCATGTACCTCACTACCCCAAGCTAAAAAACTTCTTGGGTCACACACATGCCCCATTGTGGAGGGCATTAGAGTCTGAAGTACTATATACTACTACCATATCACAGCAATGGTCAGGAATGGACATGGAGAAACGTGGGGAAAACGTTAGAGGCCCAAATAAAGTCACCACACCTCTGTATGAGGTCACAATGATGAAACACTCCAAAGGTTAGAAAGGTAATTTGGTAGAACAGCAACTCTAGATTCAGCTCAACATCTACCTGCATGAAGGACTTTGTACTGCAAGTGGATGAGCAGCTTCAGGCAAAGGATCAATGAAGATGGAAGAAGTGAATGTTGTCAAAAGGTATAAATAAAAAATGAAGATGTATCTATTTTAAGGTTCTTTGCCACTGTCCTGTCTTGTGCTGAGATGGAAGAGTATTTCCCATAGATGGTGAGGACTGTAGATGATCCTATTTGACAATGATATTATGCTAATTGTACCAAGTCCCAGAAAACTGCAGAACCTCCCCAGTATGAAGAGAAGAATGAATGAATATCATATGAATATTCAGAAGAGACTGGCCTAATCCATAGAGTAAATAACAAACAGATGAAAATTAGGACTTGTCTAGACCAAAACATACATTTTGATGACCAGTTCGTTGAATTACTATATCAATAAATATATTTGGGGAGAGTGGTGGGGCGGAGCCAAGATGGCGGAGTAGAAGCACGACCTTCCCGCGGCTCCGGCTTCCACCCTCCCCAATCCATGTAAAAAGGGGTCTCTAAACAAACTTTGGAGCTGCAGAACCCACAAAATGTCACAGAGAAGCTAACTTCCCGCTGAGGACAGCCCGGCAGGCCGGCAAGAATCGGCCAGCGCAGCACTCTGGGAGCCGAGCCCAGCACCACGCTGAGGCTTTAGCCCCAGGGCGGGCCTGACCAGCCGCCAGATAGAGGGACTCCAGATCAGCAGCAGCTGTGGCCATTTCCAGATTTATCAACACATAGATGCGAAGGACAAGGTGAGAGGCCAGTGCAGTCTGGACTTTGGGACCCAGTAAGTGGGAGTGTGTGGCTTTTACCCCCGGGGCAAGAAACCGCTGAGACGCCAGCACAGCCTACCAGCACCACGTGGCGGCTTCAGCTCCTGGCATGCAGAGTATAGGGGGACCAAGCACGAGTCTGAGGGGTAATCGCTCTTGCTTTAACCTGCTTGGATCTGGATTGCAGTCTAGGGTGGAGGTCCTGGGGTGTGTGTCCAGCTTGCCAGAGTGTGTGGAGACCTCAGAGGGAGCACCCATCTAATACCTCCGGCAGCTGAGAAAACCCCAGCGTTTGGGATGAAAACTCCCCTGTCTGGTGGCAGAGTCCTACTGTGGCATATAGCCCAAAAGTCAAATAATTGAGTGGCAAAATGAGCAGGCAAAGGAAACAAAGCAGACAGAAGATTCCAACATTACACTCCTATTTTGGGGATAAGAAGGAGCAAGGCATGGAACAGGAGGAAAACAGTGAAGTCAGAACTCCTGCACCAAAAGCTTCAAAGGAAAATACAAGCTGGTTACAGGCCATAGAGGACCTTAAGAAGCAGATAAGAGAAGTGGAGGAAAAACTGGGAAGAGAAATGAGAACAATGCAAGAAAATTATGAAATGAGAGTCAACAGCCTGACTGAAGAAAATAATACCTTAAAAAACAGACTGACTCAAATGGCAAAGGAGGCTCAAAAAGGCAATGAGGAGAAGAATGCCTTAAAAAGTCGAATTTTCCAGATGGAAAAAGAATCTCAAAAGCTCACTGAGGAGAATCATTGCTTCAGAATTAGATTGGAGCAAATGGAAGCTAAATGACTTTATGAGAAATCAAGATGCTGTTAAACAGATCCAAACAAATGAAATAATAGAAGGCAATGTGAAATATCTCATGGGAAAAACCACTGACCTGGAAAATCGATCCAGGAGAGATAATTTAAAAATTACTGGACTACCTGAAAGCCATGATCAAAGTAAGAACCTAGAAAGCATCCTCCAGGAAGTTCTCAAAGAAAACTGCCCTGATGTTTTAGAACGAGAGGGCAAAATAGAGGTTGAAAGAATCCACCGATCACCTCCTGAAAAAGATCCCCAAAAGAAAACTCCTAGGAATATTATAGCCAGGTTCTGGAATTCCCAGATTAAGGAGAGAATATTACAAGCAGCCAGGAAGAAACAATTTGAATATTGTGGAAACATAATCAGGATAACCCAGGATCTGGCAGCTTCTACACTGAGGGATCGAAGGGCTTGGAATATGATATTCCGGAGGTCAAGGGTGCTGGGATTAAAACCAAGAGTCACCTACCCAGCAAAACTGAGTATCATGTTTCAGGGGAAAATATGGTCATTCAGTGGAATACAGGACTTTCAAGCATTCTTGCTGAAAAAAACAGAGTTGAATAGAAAATTTGACATTCAGATACAAGAAGCAAGAGAAGCATGAGAAGGTAAACAGCGAAAAGAAATCATAAGGAACTTATCAAAGTTGAACTATTAACATTCCTACATGGAAAAACAATAATTGTAACTTATGAAACTTTTCTCAATAGTTGAAGGGATTATATATATATATATATATGTATATATATATATGTCTTTATATGAGGGTATGCGGGCATATGAATACATATGTGAATGTGTATATATACGTTTACAGTTATACATAGATAGAGGGCACAGGACCAATTTAACAGGAAGGGATGATACTTAAAAGGTGAAATTAAGAGGTGAGAGGAATATAATGAGAGGAGATGGGGAGAGACAGATTGGGGCAAACTATCTCATACAGAAGAGGCAAGGGAAAATGGCTACAATGGAGGGGAAGAATAGGAAGGCAAAAGGGAATGGGTCAACCTTATTCCTATTGAATCTGGCTTGAGGAGGGAGGGAAATACACACTAAATAGGGGATCTCACCCTCCAGGAGAATAGGGGGGGAAGGGGATGAGAGGGGGGATGATGGAAGGGAGGGCAGGCTGGGGGGGAGGGAAGTTGGAAGCACCCACTTTTGAAAAGGGGCAGGATGAAAGTAGAGAATAGAACAAGTGGGAGGTGGGATAGGAGGGAGGGAAATATAGTCAGTCTTTTACAATATATCTAATATGTTATTGTTTTGCATTAGCCGCACACGTACAACCTATACTGAACTGCTTGTCTCCCCAGTGGGGGTGGGTGGCAGGGGGGGAAGGGAATGAATCTGGAATTAAAGTTTTAAAATCAAATATTCAAATATATATATATGTGTGTGTGCGTATGTATATATATATATATATATATATATATATATATATACTATTATTAATACCATCTTACATGTAACTAAGAAATAAGATATACAGGCACTGAGGCATAGAGATCCACTGGAAGTCAAAACGGGTATGGGAGAAAATATGGGAGAGAGCAGATTGGAGGTGGGGATATCCTGTGGGACTGCTGTTTTGGGGGGATGGGTGGGGGAAAAACAGGGAGAAAATTTGCAACTCAAAATCTGGCAGAAATGAATGATGTAAATCAGAAGTTAATAAAGCATTAAAAAAATAAATATATTTGGGACTAGGCACTGCAGGTGAACCATAAATTTGTCCCATGAATTAAAGGAAGTGAGCAGATTGGATTACATTTGAGAAATTTAGCAATGGTTTTAATGATCCCAAGGTATCCCCCAGCACAAAGACCCATTTGTTCTACACACAAATCCTTGCAACGCTCTGTGGTTGTATATCTTGGAACACTACAATTTCAAAGGAATTAAAGTTATGAATAAGCTAAAGAACAATGAAGACAGAGCCATGCTAAGAATGCAACATGAATCACACCCTCATTTGGGAGGTAAATATGGGACACTGCTTCTATTGGATGAAGACAGATTCTGGGACATTGGTGTGAAGCTAATTCTGAGGTTGTGAGGGTGTGGGTTGGGAATGGGGGAAAGAATTAACCCACAGGGAAAGAATTAGCCTATAGGAACTGAGCTTCCTATTTTAACTAATTATTTTTACAAACTGGGTACTAAGCTCTGTTTTTTACATACTGCTAAAGGCTTCAAGTCTTGAGTATCCTCCAAATTCAATCTTCTCCCCAGGTATAGCTCTGGAGTGATACATGGAGAGTTCAAGTAATCTGCAGCATGTTTATGAACTATGAACTATGTTCAAGAGGTAGCATAAAGGATATCCCTGAGGAAATACATAGGATGTGAAAAATATCGGCTAGTCATGTGGTGCAAGCAACAGAGAGCAAATGAATAGCCTGAGATCTCTGGTGATAACTTTGAGTTTGAAAAAGATGTCAAAGGGGCGGCTAGGTGGTGCAGTGAATAGAGCACCAGCCCTGGTGTCAAGAGGACCTGAGTTCAAATCCAGCATCAGACACTTAACACAAAAACTGGCCATGTGGCCTTGGTGAGTTGTCTGTGGGGACTCTAGGGAAAAACATGGATGAGGACAGCACAAAATAAGAAAGTGCCCATATACACCAAAACTTATAACAGCACTTTTTGTGATAACAAAGAATTGGGAACAAAGTAGGAGTCCTTCAGTTGGGGAATGGCTAAAGAAATTGTGGTTCATGAATGCAATGGAATATTACTGTGTTATAAGAAACAAACAATATGGTGAATACAGAGCGTGGAAAAACTTGCATGAACTGAACCATGTAAAGCAAGCTGAACCAAGAAAAGAGTATACATAACGACTAACATGTAAATCATGGCTCTGCTACATACTACCCTGGTGACTTCAGGAAACTTGGTTAATTTCATTAGGACTCAGTTTCTTCATGTGTAAAATGAAAAAATTGGACTAGGTAACCTCTGTAATAATAAAAAGAGTTTTAAGACTTGCAAAGTATTTCTGTCTATAAAATAGGGATAATAATAACACTTACCCCATAAGGTTGTTGTGAGGATCCAATGACATAATTTATGTAAAGTGCTTTGCAAACTCTAAAGGACTACATATTTGCTTGCTATTATTATTGTTCTTGTTATTTATTGTTGTCGTTGTTATTGTAAAGACTTGTAGAAATAAGAATTCTCCTCGTCATAGGAACAACTACTTCATATTGGCACTAAAGTGGGAAAGTCTGGTAAGGATTAGGGAAGGCAATGTTTATAAATGTAGGATCCTCTTGGACATAGCCCCCAGTCATAAGAGCCAATCAGCATGACCCCTTCAGCAAGAAGTCACAGCAATATGTCCACTGGGAGGGACCAGGCCAGAGGACCTAACCCCCTCCATGTTTCATAAGAAGTGCTCCAATCCAATCTTCCATTAAATAAATAAATGCCAAGTAAGGAATTAATAAAGTAATGTCTGGGAGTAGGAAACTGGTTTAACATGAAGGCAGTGTGTTAACAATAGAATAGGTGTTCCAAAAGGCACAATGTAGGGAGGGAGGAATTGAATGGGACATCAGAGGGATATGGTTGACATATGGGGATAAGGAAACAGGGAGTGGTGGCCAGAGGATTATAGACAGAGAGGTGAATACTTTGTAGTCTCCTTTTAAAGACTACCAAATGGGTCTCAGTGGCCAATCTTCTTTGGCGTATTACAAGTGAAACCTGTCCACGTGAATCCAGAAAAGGAGCCCTTTGTGGGAGGGGGACATTCACTAGGCTACAATGTGATTTTTATATATGCACATGCTGTTTCCCTCAATTAAATATAAGCTTCTTGAGGCCAGGAGCCATTTCATTTTGTCTTTGTACCAGGTACCTAGCACAATGCTTGGCCCAAAGAATGGACTTAGTAAATGCCTGTTGAATTGAATTGACTTACACCTCTCAAGTTCCAAAGTAAAGCTACTCCACACAGAATTCCAGGGTTATTGTTAAAACAACTTTAATGTTTGAAGGGGAAAGGAGGCAAGCTGTTTTCCAGTGGAGAAGCATTGTTTATAAACATCTGGAGAACTGATTAACATTGCCAATGGTAGCAATAGCTTATTGTGCCCACACCCAAAGTCCCCACTTAAGTGTGACAAGAATTACTTAATTCAGACTATGACATTTCACATTTACTTCAGAATCTGTTGAGCTTTCCTCTTCCTGGCCCTCCTACTCTTCTCTCTTCCATCTCTCATTCTATATTTCTTTTAGATTTTGGCCTCCCTCTGTTTCAATCTTGTTCTCCCTTTTGTCTTGCTCTCTTTTTTCTTTTTTAAATCAACTCTGTCAGCAGTCATAATGACAAGGAACATCAAGATACATATCTATAAAGATTGAGAATTAGAAACAAGTAGTGTTACTGAAAACAAAGGATGGTACAGATACAGAAATGGGCTGACACTGAGACTGGATCCAGAATATCATGGTAAAGGCAGTCAGGTCCAAATAAGCCATCTTAAACGGGGACATGCCCAACTATCTAAGGTCAGATCAAGACAACAGATCAGAATGAGGCAGGCAAGACAGACTCAAGTTGTTTACTGAGGGCAAAAAGTTGGTCAGAGACTAGTCAGGCTGACCAGACCTTGAGGATATAAATATTGTTGGGCAGAGTCTGGAAGCCTGGGATCAGAAAGAGCTAAAAGTATAGAATAAAGTAAGAGACCAGATTCACTGTGCCTATTCCAAAGACTTTCCTGTGGTAGGCCTATCTGTGGGATAATAATTTTTGTTATTTGAAGTATTGGTATTTCTTTTGATAACAAAAAAATGTGGCAAGTCCTCAAAGATATGGGAATACCAGATCATCTTACTTGTCATTATATGGAACCTTTATATGGGTCAAAAAACAACAGAACTGAACATGGAAGAACTCATTGTTTTAAGATTGGAAAAGGAGTACCACAAGGCTGTATATTGTCACCTTATTTAACTTATATGTAGAGTACTTCATGTGAAATGCCAGGCTGGATGAGTCAAAAGTCAGATTTAAGGTTGTCCAGAAAAATAACCATCTCAAATATGCAGATGATACCAATCTGATTGCAGAAAGTGAAGAATTCAGAAGACTCTTGGTGAAGGTGAAAGAAGAGAGTGTAAAAGTTATCTTGAAACTTAACATAAAAAAAAAGCTAAGATCATGGCAACTGGTCCCATTATTTTCTCTTTTTTTTTTTTAAAGCAATCGGGGTTAAGTAACTTGCTCAAGGTTACACAGCCAGTTATTTCTGGGTGTGGTGCTGAGTATCTGAGCCTGGATTTGATCCAGGTCATCCCGACACTGGAGCCGGTGCTCTTACTCGCTGAGCCACCTGGCCACCCCTAAGCAATTGGAGTTAAGTAACTTGCTCAAGGTTACACAGCCAGGTGTTTCTGAATGGGTGCTAAGTGTCTGAGCCTGGGATTCAATCTCCAGGTCTTCTCAACACTGGAGCCGGTGCTCTTACTCGCTGTGCTACTTGGCCGCCCCTCTATTACTTTCTTTTTTTTTTTTTTTTTGGTTAACAAGCTTACTTTAATCAGTCAGACATATATCATTTACCTTGTTCAGGGGAAAAAGGTCAGCACCCCGAACTTCAAAGTACACAGGCAGAATTATCAAGACAGAAACAGATCTAGTAGACAGATTTCAAACTGTCCAACCATTACATCCATATCAAATCAACATCTGGCTTTCAACATCTGGGTTTTTCAAAGCCGGGGGGGGGCCTGGACAACGGCTTCCCAGAATACAGATCAAATCACAGAACACTTCTCAAAGTGAGCCCCCAAAACAAAGCCTCACATCAGGGCTTATATAGCCTTCTCCTGGCTCAGAGAATGTAACAACCTTTTGGACCCACTGGCCAATCAAAAAGTATCTACTGAAAAACAAGCCTCCCACCCCAGGCTTCAGGTGCACTTTAGCCTAGGGGCAGGGAAGATCTTCCAAATCTGCATTCCCATTACATTCGGCCCCAAGATCTTTCATGCCCATAGCATAGACAATTTACTTTTGAATTAGCACTAAACATCTCTTAGGTCACATTTTCAAGGTACAGAACTAAAGTTACCAAAGTGGCCACTGGGCCTTAAACAAACACAAAGTACATAGCATTATCACTTCAGTTCAAAACAAGAGTTCAAATAAAGTTCTGGGGTGGGGGCGGTGTCCTTCCCCTCACACAGCTCCAGCCCCTGCTTCCAAGTACAGAGAAGGGGCTGGGCAACAAAACCAACAAGGTGGGGTCCCTGGGGATCCAAGGCACTTCATCCCACCCACCATAGTCACCAGTCCATCCTCCCCCTGGGTCCCAAACTGTGGGATGCAGCCAGGAAACACACTCAGTGCCCCTGCTTTGCTGCTCAGTTCTTATCTTTTCCTGTGGCTGAATTCCGAACTCCTGGGCTCCTTCTCCTCTTGCAGGCGGCAGCCGCTCCTGGCTTCTGCCCAGGTCCCGATGCAGGCACCTCACCATTCCTGCTCTCAGCTCAGCGAAGTCTGCATGCAGGCCATTCTCCTCTCCTGCTCCACGGCTCCACAGAATCACAGCTACCACAACTTGTTCAGGGGAAAAGGTCAGCACCCAGAACTTCAAAGTACACAGGCAGAATTATCAAGACAGAAACAGATCTAGTAGACAGATTTCAAACTGTCCAACCATTACATCCATACCAAATCAACATCTGGCTTTCAACATCTGGGTTTTTCAAAAGGGGGGGGGGGGCCTGGACAACGGCTTCCCAGAATACAGATCAAATCACAGAACACTTCTCAAAGTGAGCCCCCCCTCCATCACTTTCTAACAAACAGAGGGAGAAGAAATGGAAGCAACGTCAGATTTTATATTCTTGGGCTCAAAGATCACTGCAGACAGCAACTTCAGACATGAAATGAAAAGACACTTGTTCCTTAGAAGGAAAGCTAAGCCAAATCTGGACAACATACTGAAAAGCAGAGACACCACCTTTTCGACAAAGGTTCATATAGTCAACACTACAGTTTTTCCTGGACTAATGTATGGCTGTAAGAGTTGAACTAAGAAAAGCTAAGTGCCACAGAATGGATGGTTTCAAATTGTGGTGATGGAAAAGACTTTTGAGAGTCCCTTAGATAGCAAGTAGATCAAATCAGCCAATACCTAAAGAAACTAACTCAGACTGTTCATTGGAAGAACAGATACTGAAGCTGAAGCCAAAATACTTTGGCTACGTAATGAGAAGATAGGACTCATTGGGAAAGACCCTGATGTTGGGAAAGATTAAGGGAAAAAGGAGAAGGGAAGGCAGAGGAGGAAATGGATAGCTAGTATCATGGAAGCAATGAACATGAGCTTGGACAGACTTTGGGAGATGGTAGAGGATAGAAAGGTTCTACTGGTCCATGGGGAAACAAAGAGTTGGACATGACTGACCAACTGAAAAACTAATTTCTTTCATACTTGTGAGATCTATATGAGTATGTATACATATGTGTGTAAATTTCAACATACTTCAGCTAATTTTGTAAGGAACTACTAAATTTTTGGCCCCAAGGAAGAATGTAATCTACCTTTTAGACCTACAGAGGCATTAACATAGAAGACTTGAAGAGTGAGGAACTTTCCTGCTAGCAGGGAGTTGGTATTTACCCAGCTTCCTCAAGTTCCTGGAGTCAAGCCCCTGACTTTGAATCTTAATGAACTTTTTAGAGAATTCATAGTAGGTGGCAATGTAAGGGGAAACCATTGAAACCATCTTGCCAAGCTACAAAGAATATATAGTTATCTCAAATGCTTTGTGGAGGATCAGGGTTGAGAAACCAAGATAGTCTGATGGAAGTCATGTATGAACAGAGGACAGCATGAGTACAAGCATGTAAAAATGTTAGGGCCAGGCTGGTGAGATGCATAAAATCTGAGCCACAATGCTTTCCTTCCGGTTTTCACCCACAAAGGATATATATAGGGGGAGGGGGAACCTATTTCCCATTTACTTCCTGACCATTCACTTCCTGTTTCCATTGTTCCTTTCTAGGCTCTTTTTCAGTAGTGTGTGTGTGTGTGTGTGTGTGTATGCATTTCCTCCTAAATGTTTACTTTGATTTATAAGCCATTTTAGTAATGATAAATGTTTGCCCAGCAAACTCAAGCTATGTGCTGTAGTTACTGAATAAATTACAAAAGAAAGGAAGAATTCCATTTCTTAAACATGGGAAATGCTTTTTTTGTTAAGTGAAATTGGGTGGGGACAGAGGATAGAAAGGGAAGGGAAGGAGAGTAGAGAGAAGTAGAGAGAGACAGAGAGACAGAGAATGTATCATACTAGAGTTCCACAGACTAATAAAGGTACCAGAAATCATTAACTCAGAGAGTCTATGGACTGGAAAAGAATAGCTGCTTTTATTCTGAGAGGCTTTGAGTGGCTAGCTCCCTTCTTACACCTCAATGCCCCCTCCCCCACCCCCAGGTAAAGCCAAAATTTCTAGTTCGTTGGGGGGGGGGGGAGGGGAAGTTGCATATATCCAACCCATACCCTCAATAGGAGTTGTATATGTGTCAACTCTACCTGGGGGTTAATTTCTGGACAGGAGGATACCTATCTCTACTCACAAGCCCCACCTTGTGGTTAGATATATTCTCTCTCAAATCTTTAACCTGTCCCTAGTTACTGGCTCTTTACTTACTGAACTCAAACATGCCCAAGTCTTCCCCCATCCTAAAAACCTTCACAAGACACTACAATTTTCCCCAGATATTTTCATCTCTCTCTCCTCCCTTTCTTGGTCCAGGTCCTTGAAAGATCTGTCTATACTTGCTGCTTCTACTTCTCTTAGCCCTCAATCCTTTGCTATCTGGCTTTTGACTCCAACAATCAACTAAAATTATGGTCTCAAAAGTGACCAAAGCTCTGAGTTGCCAAATTTGATAGACATTTCTCAGTCTGAATCCTACTCAAGCTATTTGCTTCATTTGACACTGTCAATCACTCTCTCTTCCTGGATAGTCTCTTCTCTCTGGGTTTTCATGGCATTACTCTCTCCTGCTTCTCCTCTTAGCACTCCTAATTCTTTGCGGATCCATCTTCCACACCATGATCCTCATCTGTAGGTATTCTCCAAGAGTCTTTCCTAAGCCCTCTTTTTTATATTCTCTACACTTTCTCATTTGGTAACCTCATTAGCTTCCATGGGTTTAAATGTCATCTCTAGGTTGGTTGGTTGGTTGTTATCCTTTGTTCTTGAAGAGGACCAAGTTGACATCACCACTGCTGGAGTCAAGGTATAGTATATCCAACTGTAGCTGATCAGCCAATACAAGCACAGAAGACACAAATAGTCTACATGAACATCTGTAATGGAGATGTCTCTAAATTCATGTATCTCATGTTTCTTTTGAGCTACTGCAATTCTGCTTCGCTCACAGAGCACAGTACCTTCTTTGATGTGGGCATGTCATGCTGGATGGTCCTTTGCCAGTGTCTCCTATGTCATGCAATCAATTTCAAAGTTCTTCAGAGAGACCTTGAGAGTGTCCTTGGATAGCTTCTTCTGACCTTCATGTGAGCTCTTGACTTGCATGAGTTGTCTGTAAGATAGTCTTATGGCAAACATACATTTGGCCAGCCTATCTGAGTTAGGCTCCCTGATGTAGAGTTTGAATGCCTATCAGTTTAGCTTGAGAAAGAACCTCAATGTCTGACACCTTATCTTGCCAGGCAATCTTCAGAATCTTCCTAAAACAATTAAAATAGAAGCAATTCAGTTTGTTGGCATGGCACTAAAAGACTGTTCAGATTTTACAGGCATACAATGAGGTCAGCACAACAGCTTTGCAGACCTTCAACCTGATAGAGTCTTCTCTCCCACATTTTCCCTTAGAGACTCCCAAACAAAGAGCTAGCTAGCTCTGGCAATGTGTGCATCAACCTTGTCATCTATATGTACATCCCTGGAAAAACTACCTCGGTAAGCAAACTTATCTGCAGCATTCAAAATTTCTCCATTTGCTGTAACCAATGACTAAATACCTAGCTTTAGGTTTAAGCTCCAGTCTTGCAGCACCAATTGCATTATGGACATTAAAACTGGAAATTCCAGAGATACCTCAAACTTTCTATGTCCAAAACAGAACTTATTTATCTTCCCACTCAAATTCTTCCATTTTCTAACCCTCCCTATTTCTATTAAAAGACTGCCATTCTTCTAGTCTCCCAGGTTCATAATTTTGATGTTATACTTGACTCCTCACTCTCCCTCACTTCACATATTTAGTCAATTGTTATGTCTTACCATTTCTCCTCCCCATTAGAATCATTTATATTTGATATGTACAATATCTGATCTTGTTTTCTCAAAAAAATTTTTTCATTCTCAGTATGTACTCTAGTTATTCACTCTAGCTGCCTACTCTCTCTTCCTCAGAGGGATGAGATGCTAAGGATCTGATCCTATTAAGAATACATAGGTAACAACATCCTTTGTAGGTAGATGATTTCTATGCCTAAGTTTAATGGCCAAACAAATGAATATACTTAAGAGATGCTTATTATACTTCATTTATAATGAAAGATACAGAACAGGGTATATAAATAGACTAAATAATTAAGACTACTTACTGCTCTTAAACACTCTCTAAAGATGAGGACAAATTTAAGGCAACTCATATAACTTGCTTGCATTTCAGAGCATGTTCTATATCCAAGTTTATTTCAAGGACCTACCTATACAAAAATATATAACTACTAGCTGGCAGATGACAAGCCCAAGTGCTTATCTTCTTAGTTCTTTAGGATATGTAAAGGACTATAACTTCAGTCTTATTAGCTTAGATTTTATTTTATTTTTTTGCTTTTTGGAGGGCAATTGGGGTTGAGTGACTTACCCAAGATCACACGGCTAGTTTTTGTGTTAAGTGTCTGAGGCCGGATTTGAACTCAGGTCCTCCTGACTCTAGGGCCGGTGCTCTATTCACTGCGCCACCTAGCCGCCCCATATAGCTTAGATTTTATATACTTGCATCTTCTTGTAGTAACTTAGATAAAGATTTAATATTGTGTTCATATCTTCTATTGACCATCTGCCATGATTATAGAAATTTCTCATAAAGAGAAAAAGAGGGATACAGCTATGGTAATGGGTAAATTCTACCCTGGCTTGATGTAAATTCCAGGCAAGAGTCATATGTCACAACCAGGCTCAGAATTAGGCAGGTGGGAAATTTTTCTATTCAAGAGGAAATGTCACACATTCAGGAGAGTCCTACCTCAACTCATGTCAAAAGTCACTTCTGATTTTTCCCTAAGATAGAATTCCACCGGTAGTAAGTCCCAGATGTCACTTCCATAAGACAGCTGAAATTATGGATCATTGACTCAATGGCATTTCCTGATTATTATACCTGGAATCAAATTCAGAATGCCAATTACAATCCCATAAGATTCAACCTTAATAAGCAAGTTTCATTAATCATTGCTTAGAGCTGGATTAGTTATTATTACTCTCACGTTACTGGGAATAAGTACTATAGATTGACCTCTTAATTAAGTCCCTAAGACTGTAGTTTGTTAAGACTAGGTTGATTCAAGATGTAATTTCAAAATATACCACTCCAGGTGTAATAAGTTTCATAGTCACAAGTCATCTCACAAACGTTGTTAAAGGGATGTTAGTAATACATGAGGAGATCTCATTTTTTCAATAGCCATGTTATAAAGTTTCATAGCCTTTGCAGAAGCAGAATCATGCCCGGCAGAGTTGTTGTTTGTCCTTCATTTTTTCAGAGGACCAATAACAGCAGAGGCGGAGTTGCATAAAATCATCAACCTCGTTCTCTTCCAAAGTCATGGAAGTCTAGTAGCAAGACAAAAGTCAAGAAGACTGGTGAACACCTGGATGGAGTGGATGACTTGGCATCTTTGATGCCTGACCAATTTTTAAGCACTCCTCAGTGCCTGCTTCAGCGGCCTTCGCGGCCATTGGAACAAATTGTTATCATCTGCCCATTCCCTTGGGAGAAGTCTTCACATGCTTGGTGTAAATATCTCTCTAATGCACCAGTGGATTTGAGGTCTGTCAACCTGGTTTAGCCCATCTGCTGAAACGATTTTGCTGCTGTGCTGCTGCTGTGCATGCTATATGGCTTCTTGGACACACAGGTTAAAGACTGGCAAAGGTAGACACCAAAGGTGGATGAACAGCCCTGAAAAGGGCAGAGTAAGGCCTTAAATTCATGGTGCTATTCTTTCTGGAACACCCCATACAGCTGGATTGACTAGGGGAAAAAAAGCTATTTTAATCAGTCTTCCCCTATTTGGTCTCCCCCTTTGATGAAAGAAAAAAGCAAGTACAAGAGACTTGTCCCACTCGGGAGAGGTCTAGCCCAAGCTGGTTAATGAGCAGATGCCTTATTGACTTGGGAGTCATAGTCCTTTAGAAACTGACTGATGAGCTTAGATGGAAAAAAGTGGGGTCTGACCAATGAAGGAAAGGGATGGATTTCAGATAATATGATACAGCATCATATTAATTTTCCTCCATAGTGACACATGTTCTTTAAGATGATGAGGTCATAGATTGAAAACTGGAAGGGTTCTTAGAAGCTCTTTAGCCCAGAATCCTTTCCACATTTAAATCCTATGTCCCTAAACCTGGACTTTTTCCTCTTTTTAGCTTTCTATTGACCAGTTCCTATGTCAGCCTTCCAATGTGACTGACTAGGTTCCTCCTATGCCCTGCATTTATTTATTGGAGGTTACCTGGAAACTCACACCACCTCTGCAATATTTCTCACATTGGAAGTACCCTCTTGCCCTCGCGAGTCTCCCATAACTTACCTTTTAAGGAAGAGGTCCAGACCCATCAATCTTTATTCCTCTCCAGGATATACTCCTAATTGCCCAGAACTTTCTCTACCAGAGCAACACCACTAGTGTCTCCATTCCCCTTTCCCCTCCTCCTTTGTGTTGTCTTTCTCCATTAGACTACAAACTCCAAGAGAAAGGCGCTTTCTTTCGGCTTGTATTTATATTCCCCGGGCTTAGTGCGGGCCTCACACATAGACAGTAAGCACTCTACAAATAACTGACAAATCAACACCTAAGATGCCCTCAGAGAGAGCCGCAGGAAAAACTCCCACACTCGAGGGGAAGCTCTACGTAGCATCCTCACAGGTGTTTAGAGGACGCTGGAGGCAGACGCGGATATAAAAAGGGAGTCTCACCCTGCAAAATCGCTGCTGTGTAATCAGCCCCACGACACAGAAGGGCAGGCACTTCAACAGACTGCTTGGGGGCGCACACACCTTAGAAGCCCTTTTCAATAATTAAAAAAGAAGCCAACTCTCCACTTTAGAGAAGAAACTGCGTCGCAGAGAGGCTGTCACTTGCCCTGGTTCCGCTGCTATTGCGTTTTAAGATTTCGAGTTTTAATTTTGAGAACATTAAGAATTCGAATTTTAAGAATATTAAGAATTCGAACTGAGGTCTTACTGATTCTAAGAGCAGCTCCCTCTAACCACTATATAGCCCTTAGTTGTCCCAGCCATGGAAAAATTTACGATATCGATCTTATATAAGGAATGATCTGTTTTTATCCGTACGTTTATTTTAAATTTGCCTCCAAGGAGGCAGCGCTCAACTTTACAACACACGGAATCGTTCGAAGTTACTATTGCACATGCGCATTGGCACACTATTCGTCACGGCGCAAGAGTTGTCTAAACAGCGATCACGCTGGCTTAACGACCGACAGTGACGTCACGTCGGACACGTGACTCTCGCGCGAAATAAGAGAACCCTGATTTTCCCCTTCCCCGGTTGTTGGGACTTGGGGATTTGTGCACATGCGCATTTTCTTTCCCTTCCCCCCAACTGAGGAGGTCGAGTAACCTGGAAGCGGAAGTGAGCGGTTTTCAGCTCCTTGCTTCCTTCCTTCCCTGCTTCTTTCTAGCGTTTCTCTGGTGTGTGCGTAGTACTGAAAGAGTGTAATAGAGGGAAAGCGGGGCTTTGAGAAGACAGATTCAAGCCTCGGGGCCTCGGCTGGGGCACTTGAGCCTGCGCGGCCATGGCGGATGTGACTGCCCGGAGCCTGCAGTATGAGTACAAGGCTGTGAGTGTCGGATCCGGGCTCGGCCTGCGGCGGGGGGTCGGGGAGAGGGGGCGGGAAGAAATCTCTCCGCGCTTGGGGAACCGAAGGAGGGAGGACTAAGAGGAGGAGAGAGGCATTTAGAGACGACCACATTCCAAGGAGTCAGGAAGGTGAGCCCCTGAAAGAGAGTCCGAGCATGGAGATTACAGGGAACACCCGTAAATCCCGAAGGAATAGGAGACCTAAGGCTGGGACTCTCTCCAGCCGTCAGACAGAGCTGTGTTCTTAGATTCCAAGTTGTGTACTTACTGTAGGTGCTATTTTCAGGAGGTATTCCAGGGAATGGGGAATCCTCGTATTCGGCAAATTACAACAATTTGTAATTTGCTGGTTTAAGCCAGTTAAGTGCCATATCTACGTGTATTATGAAGCGCCCATGCATAAGTGCATAATTATTCTCTGGGAATAATTTATAGGAATTGGGTCTGCCTGTGCCAGATCCCGTTCTTCTAGCTCTGTTAATAATGTGATTATTCCAGAACTCCAACCTTGTCCTCCAAGCTGACCGATCTCTTATTGACCGAACACGTCGTGATGAGCCAACAGGGGAGGTACTTTCCCTGGTGGGGAAACTGGAGGGCACTCGAATGGGTGATAAGGCACAAAGGACCAAACCCCAGATGCAGGAGGAGAGAAGAGCCAAGTGAGTATATGGAGAATTCTATCCCCTTCCTACAACTGAAAATATCGAAGTTCATCTAACGTCTGTTTTTCATGTAGCTTCTGTTGAAATGCTTGAAGCTTGAGCATAGATAGAACTACTTGACTGGAAATCCCTAAAGGATTTTAGGGATCCTTCTAAACTTTATGTTGCACATAGGTACTTCATATATGTTGTTTTACAAATGAATGAAATATAGAGTGCTGGCACTGAAAGGTGTATTAGAGATCATGTCTATCCCATTCTTTATACAGAATCAGTCAATAAACTCTTATTACCTATTCTATGACAGGCACTGTTCTGCAGGTGCTATAATACAATTAATGAAGACTCATAAAAGAAAATTCTTGCCACCAAAGTTCTTGGCATTGTCAAATGACTTAACAGCCGAAACTGTTATAATTTTATTGGTAGAAATGACATTAAAGAGGAGTTCTCGAAAGACCATGAGGCCTTTCTACTTGACTTGAAGCTGAAATTTTCTATATGTCTTGTTTCTTTTATCAAAATAAGTTCTTTAAGAGCAGGGGCTGTCTTCTTTTTGTATCCCCAGCACTTTATATATAACTTTGCACATAGTAAGCCCTTAATAGATACTTCTTAAAATTTATTCATTCACTGGGGATGTAAATTTTTAAAAATGAAACCGTTCCTACTTAAGTTTATAATCTGAAGGATGACACAAGTATTTATATGAGTATATACAGAATAAATATAAAGATAATAAATAATAAATAAATGATAATAAATATAAAGATAATAAAAAAGTATATACAGAATAAATATAAAGATAATAAATATGGTAGTTAAAATACAGGGTAATTCTGAAGGGAAGACATTAGTGGTTGGGAGCTCAGGAAAGGCTTCATGTAGAAAGTGGGACTGGAGCTACATCTTGAAGAAAGAGAAAGTCTGTGAGGTCAAGAATAGAGAAAAGATGAGTTTGGCTGGATCTCAGAATTCAGAAGAGGGAGTAAAGTCCAGTGAGATTGGAAAGATAAGTTCATGCCACTTTGAAGGGCTTTAAATGCTAAACAAAAGTTTTTATATTTGAAGCTACAGGCAGTGGGGAACTACTGTTTGAGTAGACAAGTTAGATGGTCAGATTTGTGCTGAAGGAAAATCATTCTCCCAGCAGTGTAGAGGGTGGATTGCTGTTGGGAGAGATTTGAGGAGAGTTGCAATAAGGTAGGTGAGATGATGAGGGCAAATTCTGATAGCTGAGGAGAAGGGCTCAAATGCTAAAGATTTTATGGAGTTGGAAATGTCAAGATTTGACAGCTGAGTGGATATGGGGAGTGATAGAGAATGAGTAGTCCAGGATTATATCTATTTATAAACCTGGGGGACTGGAAGAATGGTGGTGTTGCCTTATTTTTTTTTCAACAGTAATAGGAAAGTTTGTAAGAGGGGGAGAATTTGGGGAAAATATAGATTCAGGTTTGGACATACTGAATATGACATATCTCAAGGATATACACTTTGTAACATCCACTAGGTACTGCAAGACTCTAAAGCTCAGAGGAAAGACTGCATCTGAACATATAAAAAGAAAAGAAGGCCCAGGACAGAGCCTTGATGCCCACAGTTAGGGACCATGATATGAATAATGAGCCAGTGAAATAGACTTAGAACAAGTGATTAGACAGTAAGAAAAGAGTCGTGTCACAAAAACCCAGAGGAGAGAGTATCCAGGAACAGAGAGTGGGCAATAGGGTCAGACACAGCAGAAAGGTTCAGAAGGATCGAGACTGGAAAAAGAGTATTAAATTTGGCAGTTAAGAGATTGATGGTAACTTTGGAGGGAGCAGTTTCAGTTGAGTGATTAGATCAGAAGCCAAATTGCAGTGATTGAGAAGAAGTAGAATAATAGGGAGTGTATAGAGCTTTTTTATTTACTGGAGGAAAGAGGGAGATTGAAAAGCTTGTCTAAGAAGGGAGGTAGTACTGAGAATGATAGGTTGAGGGGATGGTAGGGTCTAGCAAAGGTTTTTTTAAGGATGGTAGAGACTTGAGACTATTTGAAAGCAGTAGGGAAGGGACCAGTAGATAAAAAGAAATTGAAGATTTGAGAGAGTGGGGATATGATTACAGTCTGTTGGAGAAGGTGGGAAGGAATTGGATAAAGAGCAAATCTAGAGGGATTGGCCTTGCCATGGAGAGCAACCATCTTACTCTCACACCTGGGGGAAAGGAGTAGAGAATTGGGGATGATATCAAAGTCTTTGAATAGGAGAGAAATAGGAACTTATATCAAATGACCTCCGTTTTCTTAGTAAAATGATGGGAGGGTCTTTATCTTGTAGCAGGGAAGGAGTCAAGATAGGAGGTTTATGAGAAGAGAATATTTGGAATAATTACTAATGGTGAGTGATATAGGGAGCCAATTAGGGAAGATTAGAAGGCTTGCCTTGTTGTAATGAGGGCCCAGTTGGAATTTGATAATACGAATTTATACTCTGCTTGTATTATGTAATTTCCCAAGCTTCTATTCTTCTTGGCTTATTTTCCTCTCAGAAGATGTAACAGATAATAGTGACTTGCTCATAGAGAGGGAAGTACTTAATGACAGAACTGACATAAGATCCTGTGTCTTTATCCCTGTTGCTTTGCTGCTTCACATTTGGCAGTGAAATGATTATATGTTTCTTTTGCAGAACTGGTTCTTTTTTACCCAGTGCAGTGTCTTCAGGCTTTTTCCCTTCCCAAGGAGACTTACTACATCATTTACTTAATTTTCTTTTGCTCTTGAGTTCTTTGATTGTACAAAGCAGGTCTCACACAGATCTCGCATACAGAAAAAAGTGGTCAAAATAAAATTTGCTTCATGACACCAAGAAAAAGGACTAGAAAATATGAGTCATAGTCAAGTTTTGAATCCTTAAAATTTTAAAGCATTTGGTGAAAAGCTGGCTTGGGAATTTTCTGGCTGTCATTACCATAATAGGATGATTACTGAAGTTAAATGAGTCCAGTTTGATTCACTTTGGGAAGACAAATTCTGTTGTGGTGTTTCTACAAAAAGAAGCTGAAAGGGAGAAGGGTGTGTTTTTTAATTAGTCTTATCATGTGGATAAAAAGTGACAGGGATAGGTCTTGATCAACTTACCTTCTTGGTTCACCCCACTCAGACGAAGAAAGCGTGATGAGGACAGGCATGACATCAATAAGATGAAAGGCTATACACTGCTGTCAGAAGGCATTGATGAGATGGTGGGTATCATCTATAAACCCAAAACCAAGGAGACTCGTGAAACCTATGAGGTGCTACTCAGCTTTATCCAGGCAGCACTGGGGGATCAGGTAGGTTTTTAGTTTTTTAAAGCAACTGAAGGAAGATGCCATATTTTTTGTTTTGTTTTGTTTTGTTTTTTGCTTTTTGGAGCGGGGAGGGCAGGACAGTTAGGGTTAAGTGACTTGCCCAAGGTCACACGGCTAGTAAGTGTTAAATGTCTGAGTCCAGATTTGAACTCAGATCCTCCTGACTCCAAGGCTGGTGCTCTATTCACTAAAGATGCCATGTTTTTGAGGATAGAGACAAGGCACCTGAGATTTTCTGTTTTCTGATATGATTGTCTTCTACATCAAACTGTCCCAGATTAACTGTTTAAATTGGGGACACTCATATATCTTTAAGACAGTGAATTGAAGCAAATTGTAAAGTAATGGCTAATAAATGCTTTGGCATTTTCTGGGGACTAAGTATACTTAATTCACTGAAGACATGGGATAAATTGGTTAGGGAAAGCTTCTGTCCACTTTGCCAAGACACTTATCTTTTCCCCTCTAAAAGCAGTTTGTGCTTTTCTTTAAAAGAGTGGTATTCGTTTTGGAACTGTGTGTGTATCTTTAACCAAAAGAACCACAGCTTCCTTATATCCTAAAAAATGTAGTTTAAAAGAGAAATTAAAAGGTGTTGATGGGGTATAGGTTAATTGTTAAAGTTTATTGCGGCTTGATGGCTAGCTTAAATATCATGACTCCAAAACAACATGTTTCTTTTTTTTTTCCCATCAGCCACGCGATATCCTTTGTGGTGCAGCAGATGAGGTCTTAGCTGTCTTGAAAAATGAGAAACTCCGTGATAAGGAAAGAAGAAAAGAGATTGACCTGCTCCTGGGCCAGACAGATGATACCCGATACCATGTGTTGGTGAATTTGGGCAAAAAGATCACAGATTATGGTGGAGACAAGGAAATCCAGAATATGGGTAACATAGCTCTTTAAAACCTAAATTCCAGTCTTGTTGGTTGAGTTGCTTGCTAACCACTGGTAGCTACATTCCTGAGGTCACATATTTTCCTAGGATCTGGTAATGATTCTTTCATCTGTTTGTTCTTGTGATTCATCTGCATTACAAAATCATTGACTTGTTTATTATCCCTGAAGTTTTAATATGATTAAGACTTGAAGTGTGGTCCAGGTGGTTAGAAAAACAGAGTTTTAAAAGCAGTTCCACTAGATAGCTATTGTCTGGTTGGAATAGAAGTATTTGGGCATAAAAGAAGTCTTGCTTAAGTGAAATGCAATAGCTATCTTCAAGTATTTGGAGCATTGTTATATGAAAGACTTGTTTTGCTTGGTTCTAGAACAGAGATTCCCAAACTTATTTGACCTACTACCTCCTTTTCGGAAAAAAAAAATTACTCAGTACATCTCTGGAAATATACTTTCTTGAAATCTTTAATGGCTTTCTTGAGATTTATGTCATTTCAAAAAAATACAATTTTTTAAAGTGACACACCTTAAATTTAATAATTTATTATACGTTTTTTGTTTTTTTCCTGCCATTGAAATTTTCATGACAGTATTGCATTGTAAACAAGTCGTTAACACACATATATTCCTTGGGTATGGATTTTCTGACAATGCTTAGCACACTCGCCTGCCAGTACTTATTTAAGACCTGTTAGTGGATTTGATCACTCATGGGTTATAACTTGCATTTTGTGTGTTTATTTGGAAAATAATGTTATTACTACAACTTTAACTCTTACACATCAGATAAATCATGTTTGGTTTTTCAGAACATTCTTCTCTTTCCTTATGCTTCCACTGCCACCTTGTTTTTATTCAGTGCCCTCCCCCCCCCCCCCAATTGCACCTGAGGTTACTACCACCTTCCTGGATCCACCAAGCTCCCCAGGGAGTGGTCTTACCCAGTTTGGGAGCCTCTAGGAACACTAGGTGGAAACTGCAGAAAGGCAAATTTCACCTGGATGTCAAAAAGATTTCTTGATTAAGAATTTGTGCTACCCAAAAGTAGAATGGCCGTCTGAAAGGTCGTGAATTCTTCATTAGACATCTTCAGGCAAAGGTAGCATAACGTCTTGTTGAGTCTGTTGTAGAGAGTGTCCTTACTCAGGTCTGGGTGAGACTAGCTGACCTTTTAAGTCTCTTTAAACCAGCATTTCTTATCCTTTCTTGTGTCCTGGACTCTTTGGCAGACAGGTGAAACTTTCTCAGAATAATATTTTGAAGGTATAAAATAACATTCATGGCATTATGAAGGAAACCAATTATATTAAAATACAGTTATTAAAATATTTTTAAAGGCAAGTTACTGGATTGCAGGTTAAGAATCTCTGCTTTGAACTCTTAAAAAGACATCGTGGTGTAGTTCAGGGGGGTGGGGAACCTGCAACCTCAAGGCCACATGTGACCCTTTAAGTATGGTGCTTTGATGGAATCTAAACAGTACCGAACAAATGTAATCTTTAATAAAAGGATTTGTTCTGTAAAACTTGGACTCAGTCAGAAGGCTGCATCCAGAGACCCAGAGGGCTTGTGGCCTTGAGGCTGAAGGTTCCCACCCTGGAGCAGTGGAAGGAGCACAGGAAGGGAAGTGGATGAGGCTGGAGTTCAGCCCCGCTTTCAGCGCTCAGTAAAAGCGCCCCTTGAAGCTTGTTTCCTTATCTGCAAAATGGAGACGGTGTACCTGTAGTTTTTGCCCCAGAGTACTTGTGAAGGTTAAATGAGGTAATAAATGTAAGGTGTTTTAGAAACTTTAAGCTGGTATGTAAAATTGTTATTAAGAACATTTCTGACATTTTATGATTCTGCTCTTTGATGAAGCTTGGTGATTTTTTTTCTTTCTGGTATCTATAGAGTTGAAGTGTTTACCTTAAGTGATACATAGTGGTGAATTCCTACCCATTATTCTAGCATTACTGAAGATAATTGGGAGTCCTGGGGAAGGCAGACTTATTGCCTTAACTCCCTGTCTTTCCTTACACTCACTCTTAATTCCTTCATTTTCCTTTTTAGATGATAACATTGATGAGACCTATGGTGTGAATGTGCAGTTTGAGTCAGATGAAGAGGTAAGTGATAAGTTGGAAACTGACTAATAATAACTCTGCACTTTTCTGTCTTTGATGCTGTTGGCCTAAGGAAGTAGCTAAGTGGCCCAGTAGCTAGGCAAGAAGGCCTGAACTCAGATTCAACCTCTGTCTCAGTTTTCTCATCTGCAAAATGGAGATAATATTAGCACTTGCCTCTCAGAGTTGTTGTGAGGGTAAAGTGAGACCGTATTTGTAAATTACTTTGCAAAGCTTAAAGTATGGTATAATAAATCCTAACTATTGTTATTACTGCTGCTCTTATTAGTATTATTAGCTTCCATTTTTAATGGAGTCTGAAGCCCTTTTCTTTTTTTTTTTCTTTGCTTTTTGGAAGGCAATAGGGGTTAAGTGACTTGCCCAAGGACACAAGGCTAGTTTTTTTTGTGTGTGTTAAGTGTCTGAGACTGGATTTGAACTCAGGTCCTCCTGACTCCAGGGCCGGTGCTCTATTCACTGCGCCACCTAGCTGCCCCTCAAGCCCTTTTCTTATAGCCTACAGACATGCCTATTCTCTTCACCCATCCTCAAAAAAACCCTCACTTGATCTCTCCATCACTTCTAGGTAGCATCCCTTATCTCTCCTACTTTTTGTGTATAAACTCCTTAAGAAGGCATCTATCTTAGGTGCCTCTACTTTTTCTCCTCTCACCTTCTTAACTCCATAGTTTGACTTCCAGCCTCATTATTCAAATGAAATTTCTCTCTCCAAAGTTACCAGTGGTCTCTTAATTGCCAAGTTCTCTGTCCTTTTCTCAGTTCTCATCTTTCTTGTGTTCTCTGCAGGCTTGGACCTTGTCTGTCACCCTCATCTCTTCAATATTTTCTTGTCCAGGTTTCTGTAATATTATCTTAGTTCTTCTAGCTGTCAGACCCCTCCTCAGTCTCCTTGGCTAGGTCTTCATCCAATTCATGCCTGCCTAACCTGGTTGTCCTCCAAGGCTTGGTCCTGGGCCCTTTTCTTTTTCTCTCTCTCTCTGTTCCATTTTGCTTGATGGTCTTATTTGCTCCCATGGATTCAGTTATCTCTATGCTAATGATTCTCAGATCCACTTAATAATTTCTAGACTCACATTTCTAAGTAACAAGACATTATGAACTGAATGTCCCATAGATTTCTTAACTTAAACTAAACATGTCTAAAACTAATTATCTTCTCCTCTCCCCATCACCCAGCCTTGCTTTTGTTTAATCATTCCTCAGTTGATGGGCATCCCTTCAATTTCCAAGTCCTTTTCCCCTTTTTTGAATGTCTTTGGGATGTAGACTCAGTAGTCATTGATTGTTTTGCTCTCCCAAGTGTATTGTGTGACTTTTATCTCATTTTACCTGCTTATTCTAAAAATCTTCATAGTCTAAAATTTTAATATTGGAAGCCTAGACTTTGAGAGACTTTGTCTCTTTTTATATTACCCTTTTGAGGTATGATACCCTATGGATTAACTACTTCGTGGGGAATAAGAAAGAGATGAAAAATCAGATTAGTGAATTCATATGACCTTGTCTTCTGCGCTTAACATAGTGTTATTGGTTCATTTAGTATTCTCATCCTAAGGATTTTGCTACAAGAAGCTAATTTTGAGTGATTTAGGACTGGTATACTTTTATAGAACCACAAAGGTCTGCTCTGACTCATTAAATAAATCTACAGGAAGGTGATGAGGATGTGTATGGGGAAGTGCGAGAAGAAGCATCTGATGATGATATGGAGGGGGATGAGGCCGTTGTGCGTTGCACCCTCTCAGCTAATGTGAGTACAGCCTCTCTACCCTTTTCACCATCTATGGAATAGATAACTGAAAGGGCTCTCAACCAGTTTATTTCTTGGTGTAGCATGCTGTTTTTACCCCTAAGTTATAGAGGTAAACTTTTAATGATATCTCTTTGAGAGTGAACCCAAAGGTGAGCAGCTAATCTCTTGATTCTTATAATTTTTTGGGAAAGGGAAAAAAAGATTTCCTAGAGTCGGGATTGATGAACTCCTGCTTCAGTTGGGCAATGGGGAAAATTATGTAACTTTTTTGAAAAGATGTCAAAGGCAAAGTTGGCTTTGTGATTGGGAATATGGCTTGATTTCAGACATTGGAGAAAGTAGTTGGGACATACTAAGAAGTGTTGAGTTAATGATGAAAGCTATTTTTATAGCTTGTAGCCTCAGGTGAGCTGATGAGCTCCAAGAAAAAGGATTTGCATCCTCGGGACATTGATGCCTTTTGGCTACAGCGACAGCTTAGCCGTTTCTACGATGATGCCATCGTATCTCAGAAGAAGGCAGACGAAGTACTAGAGATCTTGAAGGTATGTTGGCGGTAGTTTAAGGATAGTGCTATTCCTATAGACAAATGGCTACCTAGTCAATTGTGCTTTTTATTTGGTGTCATAACTACATAGTGAAAGTGTGTGGAATGTTCAGGGCAGACTAGCACTTCTGGTGTGAGGGCTTGCCAAGCCCTTTTCAGGGGTGCTTATCTACCTGATTTGCCCATCTTTCATCTGTGGCTCCAAGAAGCTGTAATATAATCAGCGGCCACACCCAAGTGAAACAGTCTTGGCAGATGGACTAAGCCAGATTGGGGGTAAGTGACAGACCTTGAACCCATAGGTGAGTTAGGGGAGTATCTATCTCAAGCATGTGAAGACTTCACCCATTGGAACAGCAGGTGGATGAGAACAGTTTGTTCCAGTGGCCATGAAGGTGACTGAAGCAGGTGCTGTGGAGCACTTAAAGCTTGGTCAGACATTGAAGACACTGCATCCCAGGCCATTGACAGTCATATAACTACTGGACTTGGATGACTCTGGAAGAAAATGTGAGGCTGACAACTTGATGTGATTCTGCTTCACTTAAATCCAGTTCACGTGTAAGTCAAGACATCACCCATGATGTCATTGGTCCTCTTCAAAAAGACAAAGGCCAGCACAACAAAACAGGGAAAGTAACATGGTATGAAGCAAACTGCTGTGTCAGTTCTAATCATCCCTTGTGTCTATGTAGACAGCCAGTGATGATCGAGAGTGTGAGAATCAGCTGGTTCTGCTTCTGGGTTTCAACACATTCGATTTTATTAAAGTGCTGAGACAACATAGGATGATGAGTAAGTATACATGGGGTTCTATCTCTTTATTTTGTATGTATATTTGAGACTATTATTTTCATCTCTATGGTTCCCATAACATAGTAACTTGGATTCCCCATTATCCTCTTATTCCTTCTCTTATCCATTTATTTATGTTTCATCTTTTTTTCTTTTCTGTTCGGCAGTTTTATATTGTACTTTGCTGGCAAGTGCACAGAGTGAAGCTGAAAAGGAGAGGATCATGGGAAAGATGGAGTCTGATCCCGAGCTCTCCAAGTTCCTCTACCAACTCCATGAAACTGAGAAGGAGGATCTGATCCGGGTAAGGTTTGGACTGTAATTTTTCATCTGTTTTCTGATTTCGGTGATTGTCTTTGAAGGAATTAGATGATGAAATGGTTCCTAAACAGCTGAAATGTGGAGTAGAATGTTATTCTGGCCACTTGAGTACATGTTAATGGGTTCACATTAGAGCTGGTAAGTTTGAATAAGCCATAGTGAAAAGACCATAAATGCTTTACTGACCAGAGGCTGTCCACATGCTCTGGTGCCACTTTGTGGGCACTCTTTGTCAGGTGCCTAAAATGAGAATCTTTCAATTTTGAATTGTTAGGGTTGACCTTTTCCAAGCTAAGTTTGGCTTAAATAGGTGCATTATAAAGAGCCTAAGGTTGCAGGTGCTGTTTGTCTTTTATTCACTCTAGGAGGAGCGGTCCCGGAGGGAACGTGTACGTCAGTCCCGAATGGACACAGATCTGGAAACCATGGATCTAGATCAGAGTGGGGAGGTAGGTCAGTAAGGTAGTTTCAAACAGCTGATGCAATGCAAGTGTTGAAATTTAAGAGGAGGAAAGGAGCTTTCTGGTGAGTTGTGCTTTCTTTGACCCTCCCAGGCACTAGCCCCAAGGCAGGTTCTAGACCTGGAGGATCTGGTCTTCACCCAGGGAAGCCATTTCATGGCTAATAAACGCTGTCAACTTCCTGATGGATCCTTCCGCCGCCAGCGCAAGGGCTATGAAGAGGTACATGTACCTGCTCTGAAGCCCAAACCCTTTGGCCCTGAAGAGGTGAGTTCCTTTACTAAAAAGCTGTTACCTTCGGCCAACCTCCCATTTATTTTTCAATTTGAGTGTTTGGGTCCTTTCTGGGATCTAGGGGTTTTCTCTTAGTTTTGTACTGGAGTTGAAAACACTGACCCTCTCTCACTTGGGTTCAGATCAGCAGACTCTGACCTGAGGACATTGTTAGGACTTATCTATCCATAGTGACACTGCATTTTGTTTATGCTTTGACAGTAATGAAGTCATTTGAAATTCAGACATTAAATGCTATATCTAGCATATTTGCCCATTTTGACAAATTAATGTCATCTTTCTGGAATCCAGCGGTTCAAGGAGATTCTGGCATTCTGCAGTCAGATTCTCTTTAGCAAGCTAGACTACCAAGTGTTTTAGACCTTTTCACCATGATATATATGCCATCTTGTCTTTTAGCAATTGCTACCGGTGGAGAAGCTACAAAAATATGCCCAGGCTGGATTTGAGGGATTTAAAACACTCAATCGGATACAGAGCAAACTCTACCGTGCTGCTTTGGATACTGATGAGAATCTGTTGCTATGTGCTCCCACGGTATGAACCACACAGATTGATTCTTTCTTTTGAGATCAGCTCTACAATTTTGTCAAGGTGTATCTGCATTTTATTAGTGGAGGGATTTTGAACCAAAAAAATAAGGGCATCTAAGTGCAGTGGATAATACAATGGGCCTGGAGGCAGGAAGACCTGAATTCAAATCCAGCCTCAGACACTTATTAGCTATGTTACCCTGGGCAAGTCACTTAACCCTGTTTGCCTCAGTTTCCTCACTTATAAAATGATCAGAAGAAAGAAATGACAACTCCAGTTTCTTTTCCAAGAAAACTCACATGGCATCATGAAGGGTCAGACAAGACTAAAACAACTGAACAACAATGAAATAGAATACTGTTATATTGTCACCTGAGAGGAAGACAAGGAATGAATGTAGCTTACTTTGCCCTCTTACCTCACCTCATATTTCTTGCCATTTGTCCTAGGGTGCTGGTAAAACGAATGTGGCATTGATGTGTATGCTCCGGGAGATTGGGAAGCACATTAATGTGGATGGCACCATCAATGTGGATAACTTCAAGATCATATACATTGCTCCCATGCGTTCACTGGTACAGGAGATGGTGGGCAGCTTTGGAAAGGTAATAGTATAGAGCCTTATAAAAAGTTAATTCTGCTCTAGACTCTCCCAAGACCATCATTGTTAAGACTCAACTACAAATTTTAAACCTTCAGAGTCACGTTCTATTTCTTTTATTTATTAGTAATAGTGAGATGTGACTTGGTATTGTTAACCCTATTTCAGAGTCATTGGAGTGGATGGGGTAGATCATGAATCAAGTCTGATAGAAATTAGTTTTAAGCATTTAGATTCTTGTTTGTGGTTTTACAACTGCATCACAAGCTTGGTGTTCTGTGATATGGATCCTCTCTTGGAAATTTTTGGACGTCAACAGTGAAAATTGCTTTGTGACTTTTTTTGCCATGGTTTTTCCCGCCTCATTCTCAGTCCTTTTTTTCTTTACTAGGTGATTTTCATCACCACAGTATTTATTAAATGCTCATCTCACATAACAACGGAATAAATGTTATCTAAACTGTTTATAAGTCCTCAGTTTTTCTCTCCTTTTGATTGAACTGTATAGCACTTCCAGAGGTCTTACCTTAGCTTTAAATTTGCCATATATAGGCTTAGATTTAATAATGAAAGGGTATAAATAGGGTCAGGAAGACTGAGTTCATGCCCTATTTGTGTGACCATGGACAACTCACTTAACCTTGAATTGCTAATCTGTATTGGTGGAGGGAATTTCCATGCCAGGAGTACCTATACTGGTGTGGGCCAGAAATTTAGAGGTAATCTGCTTTAGCTGATTGCTTAGTCAATGGATTAATTAAGTGAGCTACTTATATCCCAAAACAAGATTTGCTCTAGGTCATGAAGTATATAATACATACAGATCACTTCTAAACTTTCTCTGAAATTCTTCTTGATTCTTATTTCTTCAGCGCCTTGCAACATATGGTATTAATGTGGCTGAGCTGACAGGTGATCACCAACTATGCAAAGAAGAAATTAATGCCACTCAGATTATTGTCTGCACTCCGGAGAAGTGGGACATCATTACCCGAAAGGGTGGAGAACGTACCTATACCCAGCTAGTACGCCTCATCATCTTGGTGAGTAGCAGGGTCTTTCTGGGTTTGCCTAGGCCTACACTTATTAGTTGGTTGGTTTGGTTTTTTTTGCTGTTGGTTTACAACATTGAGTTCCACAAGTTTTTGAGTTCCAAATTTTCTTCCCCTCACCCCCATGGTTATTCAATCCAATAAAGGTTCTACAAATGCTGCTTTTTTTTTTTTTTAAGCAATTGGGGTTAAGTAACTTGCTCAAGTTTACACAGCCAGTTATTTTGTGTGGGTATTAAGTATCTGAGGCCGGAACCAATCCCCGGTCTCCCGACTCCAGGGCCCTCCAGGGCCGGCGCTCTTACTCACTGCACCACCTGGCCACCCCTCACAAATACTTTCATGTTAAACATTAGTCAAGTTATAAAGAAGGATTATAACCGATGGAATGAACAATGAGAAAGAAGAAACTAAACAAAGAAGAGAAAGAGAGCAAGTAGTTTTCTTCCATCTGCATTCAGACTCCATAAATCTTTCTCTGGATATGGATAGCCCTTTCCATCATGAATTCTTTGGAGCTGTCTTATAGCCTTGCATTGCCGAGAGGAGCCCAATCTATCAGTCATCACAGATATGATGTGTCTGTAATTGTATACAATGTTCTGATTCTGCTCCTCTCGCTCAGCATCAGTTTATATAAGTTGCTCCAGGTTATTATGAAGTCTGTCTGCTCCTCATTTCTTTTTTTTTTTTTAAAGCAATTGGGGTTAAGTAACTTGCTCAGGGTTACACAGCCAGTTATTTCTGGGAGTGGTGCTGTATCTGAGCCTGGATTTGATCCAGGTCATCCCAACACTGGAGCCGGTGCTCTTACTTGCTGAGCCACCTGGCCACCCCTAAGCAATTGGGGTTAAGTAACTTGCTCAAGGTTACACGGCCAGGTGTTTCTGGGTGGGTGCTAAGTGTCTGAGCCCAGATTCGATCGCCAGGTCATCCCGACACTGGAGCTGGTGCTCTTACTCGCTGTGCTACCTGGCTGCCCCTAGTCCTCATTTCTTATAGCACAATAGTATTCCATTAGATTCATATACCACAACCATTTAGCTATTCCCCAATTGATGGGTAACCCCTTGATAATCAATTCTTGGCCACCACAAAAAGAGCTGCTATAAACATTTTTGTACATATGGGTTCTTTTCCCACTTATATGATCTCTTTGGGATGCAGCCCTAGAAGTGGAATTGTTGGGTCAAAGGGTATGCACATTTTTATAGCCCTTTGTGCATCATTCTAAATTGTTCTCCAGAATGTTTGGATTGGTTCACAATTCCAGGAATAATGCATTAGTGTTCCGATTTTTCCACATCTTCTCTTAGCATTTATCATTTTCCCGTTTTGTCATGTTAGCCAATCTGATAGATGAGATGTGGTACCTAGAGTTTTTTTTGATTTGCCTTTCTCTAATCAGTAGTGATTTAGAGCATTTTTTCATATGATTATAGATATCTTTAATTTGTTCCTGTGCATTTACTAGTTTTGAAGAAACAAGAAACAATCTTTAGTTAGAGAAAATAAGGTGAGTCTAATATAATATTGTAGCAGATACGAGCTTTATGCTCTTAGTGCTATTAGTATAAAACTGAGGGTGGTAGAAAATCTTGAGCTAAAAGGAGAGTTTTATAGATGTTCAAGTTCAGGATAACTCAGAAAATGACAGGGAGAATCAGGAAAAGGACTCAAAATGAGGGTGTCTGAATTGGAAGCAAATCCTTTGCCATCCCTGAACCAGAACCTCGTCTTCATCTTCTCTTGACAAGTGGCCTTCCATCCTTTGCTTAGAGAGCTGCAGAGTAAAGAAAGCCACTTCCTCCAGAGGAAAATTGTTGAGAGTTCTTCTGAACATCAGGCCTAGCTTCCCCTCCCATTGTCCTCTAGATCATGTAAACCTTTTGTTTCTGGTGAGTCAGCATGTTTACCTTTGGAAATACTAACTCCAGGAGTGGAAACATTTAGAGAAACAAAATATAATTTGGCATAAAATTACTTGATAACCATATCTCCAGTTAAGAAATTTACTTCTTTAAATAAATTAAGAAATCTGTTGCCAAGGATATCTTTCCTGTTGGGATGTTTTCTTTCTTATAAATAAGTGGTAGCTTTATCTGTGCCTCTTCCGACTTCTGCTGCCCTCTTTGGTTCAGCAAATATATGTGGAATACAGGTTATGTGCAAGACACTGTGCCATATGCTGTGTACTTTTTTTTTTTCCTTTTGGAGTGCAATTGGGGTTAAGTCATTTGCCCAAGGGTACATGGCTAGTTTTTTTATGTGGGTGTTAAGTGTCTGAGGCCGGAACCGAACTCGGGTCCTCCTGACTCCAGGGCTGGCACTTTACTCACTGCACCACCTAGCCGCCCCTTTTATCATTTCCTCATGATAAAAGTGCAGGATTCTCTCTGATACTCCATTATGATTGATGCCTTTGCCTTTTAGTAAGAGATTGAGTAAGATGCCTCTTTTCTCCTTAATACAGACATTTTAAACAATTAGTTGGTAGGTATAATACGTTTATTAAAAGAGAAAAAATTGAATCCAAGGGATTATTTCTCTTGTAATGAAGTTAACTGGTTTGCATCTCATCTCCAGGATGAAATTCATCTTCTCCACGATGACAGAGGTCCTGTCTTGGAAGCTTTGGTAGCCAGGGCTATCCGAAACATTGAGATGACCCAAGAACGTGTTCGACTCATTGGGCTCAGTGCTACCCTCCCAAACTATGAGGATGTTGCTACTTTCCTTCGTGTAGACCCTGCCAAAGGCCTTTTTTACTTTGACAACAGGTATGGGATAGGAGAAGACCTTGAAATTGTTAGCCAAGATTTTTTCCTCTACCTATTTCCCATGCAGTCAAGTGTTGTGAACTGGAGATCTCTTCGATTGGGTCAAGGAGAAACTTGGAAACAAGAAACAAGGAGGAGGGGAGTTGTGGAGTACATATGAAAGGCATTTTGGGAAATGGAGTTTTACATTTGTTTTCTGAGAATGAGGGAAAAAACTTCACTTTCCCTTCTCCCCATTCCACCCAGAAAATGAGGGTGTCTGAATTGGAAGCGAATCCTTTGCCATCCCTGAACCAGGATCTCTTCTTCATCTTCTCTTGACAAGTGGCCTTCCATCCTTTGCTTAGAGAGCTGCAGAGTAAAGAAAGCCACTTCCTCCAGAGGAAAATTGTTGAGAGTTCTTCTGAACATCAGACCTAGCTTTCCCCTCCCATTGTCCTCTAGATCATGTAAACCTTTTGTTTCTGGTGAGATTGCCTTCATTTCCCTTCAACCCATTCCACACACAAAAAATTGCTTATATTACTATTGCTTTTTTTGGGTTACATTTTAAGTTCCTCCCTTCCCACCCTACACTAGAGAATGCCACCGTCTGGCACAGATGTGTGTATGTGTATGTATAAAGCCATACTATGCATATTTCTGTTTACAGTTCTTTTTCTGGAGGTGGATAGCATTTTCCTCCACGGGTCCTTTGAAGTTGATTTGAGTATTTATGATAGTCATATTAACTTGGTCATTCACAATTATTCTATGAACAATATTGCCATTACTGTATACAACATTCTCTTGGTTCTGTTCATTTCATTGTCTTTCTAAAATCAACCAGTTCATAATTTTTCAAAGCACAGTAATATTCTATCACAAACATGTACCACAACTAGTGATCAAATTTTTCCATATCCTTTCCAACATATATTATTTTCCCATTCTATCTTTTAGCCAATCTGATAGGTATGAGAAGATATCCCAAAGTTGTTTTAATTTGTATTTCTCTAATCATTAATGATTTAGAGCATTGGGGGTGGCTAGGTGGTGCCGTGAGTAAAGCGCCGGCCCCAGAGTCAGGAGGACCTGAGTTCCGTTCTGGCCTTAGACACTTAACACCCACACAAAAAAACTAGCCGTGTAACCTTGGGCAAGTTACTTAACCCCAATTGCCCTCCAAAAAGGCAAAAAATAAAAAACCATTTAGAGCATTTTTTCATGTGTCTTTTCTGTAGTTTTGATTTCTTCATAGAAAAATTACCTGTTGATACTCTTAGACCATTTATCAGTTAGAGAATGACTCATAGACTTACAAATTTGACAGCGTTTTCTATATATTTGAGATATAAGACCTTTATTTGAAATACTGTCTATACTCTTGTTTTTAAGCTTCCGTCCAGTGCCTCTTGAACAGACGTATGTCGGGATCACAGAGAAGAAGGCAATCAAGCGTTTCCAGATCATGAATGAGATAGTTTATGAGAAGATCATGGAGCATGCTGGGAAAAACCAGGTCAGTTTCCTCATGTTCCTTAGTTTGATTTTAGGTATCTTAAGCCTGTGGCACAAGTCCTTTTGGGTTTTCTGCAGACCTGTTAATAATTGTAGAGGACTAAGATGCATTAAATCTTCTTAAGTTCTATTTTTCTGACTCTGCCACATTATAGGGGCAATTGAATTTCAATTGAATTCATCTGGTGAGATGCCAGAATAGTAAAAGGCAGTTGAGATATAGTAGATAGAATGCAAAGTCTAGACTCAGGAAGACCTGAGTTCAAATCAGGGAACAGACATTTACTAGTTGTTCTCATACAGCCAAGATTAATTGCTTTTCCTTAGATTTTCCCTCTCAGAAAGTTTTGATTTCTTGTCCTTGTGTTGGGTGCTCTGTGCTTACTGTGTTTTTCAGTAAGTTTTCTGGAGGTGGTAAAGGTGGCCCTTGGCCCTGCATTTCTTCACGTTGAATTTATGTAATTTCTTTGTAGGTGCTGGTATTTGTCCACTCTCGAAAGGAGACAGGGAAGACAGCCAGGGCCATTCGGGATATGTGTCTAGAGAAGGATACACTGGGCCTGTTCCTTCGAGAGGGCTCTGCCTCCACCGAGGTTCTTCGGACAGAAGCTGAGCAGTGCAAGGTGAGAAAGGGAAGACAGGCTCCACTCGTAGCTTGTAGGCGAGCCTGGCTTCAGAGAGGCATGTCTGAATGACAGCAATGTCAGCAGCTATTCCATGTTGTGCCCTAAGAAACTGTTGAAGTGGTGACCCTGCCTCACTTGTGCTTGGGACCTTGACCTGAGTAGTATTCTTTCCAAATGTGGAGTTAGTGTGTAGATGGGATCGTGAAAACTCAGTAGTCAATTTGCCTTCATCTCTGTAGTGTGTGTTTGGAGGTTGCAAAGATAATTTGGTGACATGGTAGAGTTATGATTTTAAATCGAACCAAAAGAGAAGATGGGGCTTATCTACTAAGTGTCTTTTTTGTGCCACAGAATTTGGAATTGAAGGACCTCTTGCCTTATGGCTTTGCCATTCATCATGCTGGTATGACCAGAGTTGACCGAACACTTGTGGAAGATCTTTTTGCTGACAAACACATTCAGGTGAGGGAAATACGACTGACTTATGTACCTTAGTGGTGACCTAACAAGTTACTTTGTAAGGCCCTGTCCTGTTAAGGTGGGGAAAGTTGGTGTTAAAGTCACTTTTTTAAAGTATCTCACAGTCTTATTTTAACTAGAGGTGTGATTGCTCTGGTTCCAGAAGCTATTCTTTACCTAGACATTATAGGGTATGTGAGAGACCAGAAAAGATACTTCTTCATACTTTTCTCTGGCATTATCATCCAGGCACATTTTAGAACCTGGCCTGCCATATCCAAATACAAAGCTCTATTCTACCACTTAATATCTGGGTGATCATAGGCAAGTTGCTTAACTTCTTTGGGCCTCAATTTTCTCATTAGTAAAATGGTAATAATACTTGTATTATCTCATAGGAATGTTGTGGAAGAAGTGCTTTGTAAACCTTAAAAGCACTATGTAAATATGACCCTACTATGTAACTTGATGAAATCATATATCTAGAGAAGTCAGGGCTGCTTACTATCTGGTGTTGCTGCTTGTTACTAACAGAATAGCCTTTGATTATCTTTACAACCTTTTCTTCCCCCTCTAGGTTCTTGTCTCTACAGCAACTCTGGCTTGGGGTGTAAACCTCCCTGCACATACAGTAATCATTAAAGGCACACAAGTGTATAGCCCAGAGAAGGGGCGCTGGACAGAATTAGGAGCACTAGACATTCTTCAGGTACTGAGCCTTTAACTTAGGAGTACTTACTAGAAAAAAAGTATTTTGTGCAAGGGTGTTAGGATGCCAGGATAGTAAAAGCCCAGAGTTTTGGGGGCGGCTAAGGGGTGCAGTGAGTAAAGCGCTGGCCCTGGAATTGGGAAGACCTGAGTTCAGTTCTGGTCTCAGACACTTAACACACACGCAAAAAAAAAAAAAACTAGCCATGTAACCTTGGGCAAGTTACTTAACCCCAATTGCCCTCCAAAAGGCAAAAAAAAGCTCAGAGTTTTGAAACCCTTAAGTAACCAAACAAATTTTCTTCCATCTTCAACTTAGTTTCTTTTTCTGATTGGTCTAGATGCTGGGTCGTGCTGGACGACCACAGTATGATACAAAAGGAGAAGGTATTCTCATTACATCTCATGGGGAGCTGCAGTACTATTTGTCCCTACTCAACCAGCAGCTACCTATTGAGAGCCAGATGGTATCAAAGCTGCCTGACATGCTCAATGCTGAGATCGTCCTGGGAAATGTCCAGAATGCAAAGGTAGGAGTTGCTCTGCCTGCTGGATTTGACTTTCTCATATCTATCCTGAACTCAGAATGAAATGGTCAGAAGAATGAACTGGCACCTTTAATCTTGATCCTACTGATCACTTAGCATCCAGTGATGCTTTCTCCTTAACGCCTTTTTTTTTTGTAAGTACTCTTTTAGAAGATTTTGAGGCTACTAATTCTCTTCATTACCTAGATCTTGGGGATTGGCAACTACTTCTCTTCCTAAGATCAGTGCTCTTTTGTTTGCAGGATGCAGTAAATTGGCTGGGTTATGCCTACTTATACATCCGAATGCTCCGCTCCCCAACCCTCTATGGCATTTCACATGATGACCTTAAAGGGGATCCCCTGCTGGATCAACGCCGGCTAGATTTGGTGCACACTGCAGCTCTCATGCTGGATAAGAACAATTTGGTCAAATATGATAAAAAGACTGGCAACTTCCAAGTGAGTAGGATGGTTCTTAGACCTAATGGCTTGGAGAGAGGTAGCAGACCCAGGGAAATTTTATACTCAACATGGAATTTAACTTGGGTTGTACCCAATTCCTGTACAAAAATATAGAAAGTATGATAAAGTACAGAAGAGCATTTCAGTAGTGTGGTTGATTCATTGAACTCAGAATCTCTTGATCTCATTGTAATGACTTCTGAAAATCTTTCCTTTTGTAAGTTGAGTTGATATGGAGAGCTTGTCTGTCTTTTTACTATAGTCACTAGAAATGTATTCACCTAATTGAACTAGCTCAGGTACACTGGGTGAACTCACTGTGCCTGTGACCCTCTCTCAAAATGAACCTGCCACAAAATTGAACTGTTTGCCAACATTAAATTGAACTTTCCTTCGAATAGGTGACAGAGCTTGGCCGTATTGCCAGTCACTATTACATCACCAATGATACAGTACAGACCTATAACCAGCTGTTGAAGCCAACTCTGAGTGAAATTGAGCTCTTTAGAGTGTTCTCACTCTCTTCAGAATTCAAAAACATCACTGTGAGAGAGGTGAGTCTCAGAGTCAGTCTGAAGATGATTGGGACTTGGTGCTCTGTGCATTGGGACCTAGGGAATTACTTTCTGTGAACATTGGTTTTCTTTCTGATTCATTTTCTGGCCTATAACAGGAAGAGAAGCTAGAACTTCAGAAACTGCTAGAGAGGGTTCCTATTCCTGTGAAAGAGAGCATCGAGGAACCCAGTGCAAAGGTAAGCTTCTTAACACTGAAACTAGGGAACCATCCAAGGGATGAGGATAACTGTTTGGGTGGCCTGCTGAACTCTAACCTAATGCCTTCTACCTGTCTCTTTTGTGCAGTCGTTACTATGTTGTATTGGGAAGGATGCCCAGAGTAGGACTGTACATCAGACCACATAGGTTATACTGCTTTCCTCTTCTTTTTTCCCTTTTACAGATCAATGTGCTTCTCCAGGCCTTTATTTCACAGCTAAAACTTGAGGGTTTTGCACTGATGGCAGACATGGTATATGTTACACAGGTGAGTTCACAGTTGTGATTTCATAGTAACAGGTAGAGTCAGATAGTTTCTAATTACCTGATTTCCTATGTCTGGGGGTGGGGTGGGGTTTGCGGTTGTCAGAACTTCCTAATTGTGGCTCATTGTTGCTGTGATAGCTTAGTTTTTTATGCTTTATTGACCCTGAACATCATGAAAAGGTGAGGCTTCTGGAGGGGGGATGGTAGTGGTGGGGAAAGGCAGGGAAGTAGTCATATAACTTTGCCTCTTGGGTTAAGGGCAGTTCCTTCTTGCTAGTGTTACAGCATTTATTAATGATCAAAGGATGACAAAAAGCCTCTCCAGTTTTATTGTTCCCATCCGTTAAAGTCACTCAGCAGCCTCAGGCTGCTGGCAAGAGACATCTTTGCTATATTGAGTAGTGAACTTTAGATTAAGCTACTTAAGGTTTTTACAGATCAGCTGTCACTGAGATCTGTCCTTCCTCAATAAGCACCTTGGTAAGCATGGAAAAGGAATAAGAACTGTCTTCTAGCACTGGTAGAGGAGAGCAGTGAGATTTTCTTGTGAGTGGATAAGGATGCTTGGATCAGAGGATGAGCTCATCCCCACATAAGCCAGCCAAATAGGTCTGACACTAGTAAGAACTAACCATAATTTTCTTTTCCTAGTCGGCTGGTCGGTTAATGCGTGCAATCTTTGAAATCGTCTTAAATCGAGGCTGGGCACAGCTGACAGACAAGACTCTGAATCTGTGCAAGATGATTGACAAACGCATGTAAGGAGCTGGCGGGCTGGAAAGTTAGTCATTATGGTTGCAGTAAAGAGTCTGAAGGAACCAGCTGGGATTTCAATCTGAGTCTGGTATCTGTTGGTTGGAATGGATATGAAGCAATGTAGTTTACACCATTTTTGGCTTCTCTGGGCTTATTGGAGCTTGTGGAATTAGGATTGACTATTGGGTAGCAAGTATTTTTGTCATAGCTTAGATCTTTTTGTTAATTTCTGTGTATGTCTTCTGTAATCTGGCCTTGTCTTTTGAGAATGTAACCCAGTGGCTTTCATTTCCTTCCTGGATAGGTGGCAGTCCATGTGTCCCCTGCGCCAGTTTCGGAAGCTCCCTGAGGAGGTGGTAAAGAAGATTGAGAAGAAAAACTTCCCATTTGAGCGACTGTATGATCTGAATCACAATGAGATAGGTTTGTGAAATCCTGGACTTTTTTGCCACTTTGGCATTAAGTATGAGTTGAAATAGAAAATACATTCTTATATCTAAGTCTGTCCTAACTCAGATCTCATTACTTATACTCTGACCTAACTCTGTCCCTAGTACCTACTTCTCACCTGACTGCTAGGGTTTTGTCTTTGAGTTTTTAAGTTATTGAAGTGCACATTTGCGTTGTGATCAAAAGAACCCTGCCAGCCAACACATAAACTGTTAATAATGTAGTGCATCAGGTTGGCTAGGTCTTTCACCACTGAGCCACTTCCTCCTTTTTATATTTTTTTTTTTGCTTTTTGGAAGGCAGTTGGGGTTAAGTGACTTGCCCAAGGTCACATGGCTAGTTTTTGTGTTAAGTGTCTGAGGCCGGATTTGAACTCAGGTCCTCCTGCCTCCAGGGCTGGTGCTCTATTCACTGTGCCACCTAGCCACCCCCCTTCTTTTTTTTAGGTGAACTTATCCGCATGCCTAAGATGGGGAAGACCATCCACAAATATGTCCACTTGTTCCCCAAATTGGAACTCTCGGTGCATTTGCAGCCCATCACTCGTTCTACCCTGAAAGTAGAGTTGACCATAACCCCTGATTTCCAGTGGGATGAGAAGGTGAGGTTTTACTTTATTATGAGTGATTGTTCTCGGAGTGATTATGAGGAGATTGAATGAATACAAGAACATTTGTTAAATACATACTGTATGCCAGTCACTTTGCTAGGGTCTAGACATATAGGGTGTCCCCAAAGTTCTAGTACAGCTACTATTAGCTTAGAATTGCACCAGGACTTTTCGGATGCCTCGTGTAGCTACAAGTGTGAGTCAATCCCAGCTCTTGTGGTTGGAGCTTGTATTACATTGGAGAAGAGAGGTGTGGACCAGGGAACCAAGTTTTGATCTGGAGAGTCGAAGGGTTTATGAATGGAGTCATAGAGCAGTCAGTTGCCATGCTCTTTCTATAAGTAGTGTTACTATTGATTTGATTAGTATATATGGTGCAGGAGGCCAGAAAAAAGTGTGTGTGTGTGCGTGCGTGCGTGTGCATATGTGTGTATACACAGGCAGTAGCAGGGCATATGGCAGAGTTTTAGGTCAGGTCAGCAAACATTTATTAAGTGCCTACTATGTGCTAGGTGCTATGTTAAGCAATTGGGGATACAAACGAAGGTCAAGGCAGTATCTGCTCTCAGGGAACTTACAATCTAAAGGGAGATAAACAGTTTGCTGGAGTGGTGATTGGGTGTGATGCCAGCCAGTGAGTATAGGGGATTACCTTGTGCTGACTGTGCCCCCATGTTTGAAGGTTCATGGTTCATCTGAGGCATTCTGGATTCTGGTAGAAGATGTCGACAGTGAAGTGATCCTACACCATGAGTATTTCCTGCTCAAGGCCAAGTATGCACAGGATGAGCATCTCATTACATTCTTTGTTCCTGTATTTGAGCCACTTCCTCCACAATACTTTATTCGTGTGGTGTCAGACCGCTGGCTATGTGAGTACTGCCTTCTCCTGAAAGCCAGCTCCTTTAACAAGAATATGTCCCCTTATGGCTACTGATCTCACAGGGGTTTTTTTTTTTTTTTACTGTTCTGGGGAGGATGTGGTGTTGCATATTGTGATAGTACTGAATTACAGAACTGAAGTTTACTTTGCTAACTACTGGTCTTGAAGGGGTATGTTTTAGAGATTGATAGGAATTCTAACTCCTGATTTCTTACATGGTAGCTTGTGAGACCCAGTTGCCTGTCTCCTTCCGTCACTTAATCTTACCTGAGAAGTACCCACCTCCCACAGAACTTTTAGACTTACAGCCATTGCCCGTGTCTGCCCTGAGGAACAGTGCCTTTGAGAGTCTCTACCAGGATAAATTCCCATTCTTCAATCCCATCCAGACTCAAGGTGAGTATCAAATCACCAGACAATAATTCCCCATTTGAACCCTGTCTTGAGATTAATTCAGATATAAACCTATTCCTTGTCAAAGATAGCAGACACATTTCTCTTAAGACTTGTTATTCGGGAAAGCTAACTATTGTCAGCACTTGAATCCAACATCAAAACTTAGTTTCAAAAACTTTTCCATCTCAGTAACTGGTAGAACTATCAAACTTTTGTTGCTTTCTGGTATTTATTACAGTGAATCCAGCTTCAAATGCTTTGTTATTTCTTTGGTTCTCATAGCTAATGCCAAAGATATGTGATATTCATCAGATTAATGCTTGACCATGTGCCTAGGGTGCTTGAATGGTTTATCTTGACTGAGGGTTCCTTACCTCCCTATCCAGTAGTCCCCAGAACCATTATAAATGACCAAGGACTTAGAAATATCTCTAATGACCAGAGCTAGGGATGCAACTTTAAGCAATGGTCCCCTTTTCAATTTGGGCTAAAGACTGTCAAATTTAGGATAGAAAATAGTTTGTGGGGTTTTTTTTACTTTCAGAGTTCATTGTTAAAATGATAGAAACTGTATTTGGATCTTAAGCTATTTCTCATTCTTATCCACTATGTCTATAGTTATCTTAGTTTTTTTTCTTTTTCATTAAAGCAGCAGCGGCAAAAAGAATAATTAGCATTTATGTGGCTCTTTAAGGTTTGCAAAGCACTTCACATGTTTTCTCATTTGATCCTCACAACAGCTCTATGAAATAGTTGCTAATAGTATTATACTCATTTTACAAATGAGGAAACTGAGGTACCAAAAAGAGGGCTTATGACCTACCCAGTGTAACATACCTGAAGTGTCTAAGGCATAATTCAAATTCAGGTCTTTCTGAGTCTAACACTGTGCACTTTATCCCCTACCTGCCTAGAGAAGGGTAAAAGATGAGAAAAAAAAGTGGAATGAAATAAAATTAGTTTTTTATTTTTAAGTTAGTACACCATTACCACCTGACACTGAAATTTCTAGCTTATCAGTGTTGGCAGTTTGCTCCCCCTAGTTTTGTGTGTTCGGTGAGAACTTAGTAACTTCTTGTTGAATGAATGAAACAACTGCTATAATACTAGTGACGACATAGCTACAGTTTGTCTCATGGGGGCATATTTTTGTACAGCTTGCGTGGTCTAGTCTGCCTGGTCCTCCCTTCTCTCTTGACCCTGACATTGCCATTCTTTTGGCTTGTAGTGTTTAATACCGTGTACAATAGTGATGACAACGTATTTGTGGGGGCCCCTACGGGCAGTGGAAAGACCATCTGTGCTGAATTTGCCATTTTAAGGATGCTCTTGCAGAACTCAGAAGGTCGCTGTGTCTATATCACCCCCATGGAGGCGCTAGCAGAACAGGTAAAAGTATTGCCAACTTTTCTCTAGTCATACCCTCCCCGAAAGCTATTCATCGGATCAGAGAAGGACGTTGGAGATCAGCCCCCTAGCCTCATTTTGGATAGATGCTCAGATGTGACTGGCTCATGGGGTATCAAGGCTGTGTTTGAAACCGTGTCTTCAGACTCCAGAACCAATCTTTCTGTTACTCTGGGGTTTTTTCCTTGTTAATCAACATGAAGGTTCCCCTACTTCTGAAACCATCAGCTGATAGTTTCCTCCTTTTATGCTTCATTTTCTTCATTTGTGCATTGTGGGAGAAGGGATTCTTCAGTGAGTTGGTGAAGGTTTGTAAAGTACTTAGGCACCTGTAGCTAAAAAGGTAGTCTTGTAACCTGTTTGTCTTTTGAACTTTCTCTCAGAATGATTGAAGAGATGGTTTAAAGAGGCTTATTTCTTCTGCTCTTTGCCACCAGGTATATATGGATTGGTATGAGAAGTTCCAGGAACGACTCAACAAAAAGGTAGTACTGCTGACAGGAGAGACTAGCACAGACCTGAAGCTTTTGGGCAAAGGCAATATCATTATCAGCACTCCTGAAAAGTGGGACATCCTCTCTCGCCGCTGGAAGCAGCGCAAGAATGTCCAGAATGTCAACCTCTTTGTGGTGGATGAGGTCCACCTCATTGGGGGTGAGAATGGGGTATGTACACGGTCTAGTAACAAAAATGAGGGCTGGTACATCTCACTGGGATATTTTGGTTTTGGGATACCCACTCCTCATCTGATTGTCTCACTTAGGAGAGTGTTAATTGCCATTTGCTTTCTTCAAAATTCAGTGGAGAGGAGAGGACCTAAATGCTTTTTGTAGAGGTCATGGAAGATGACCTGGAACATTTTCCTAGTGAAAAATGATGGCTTTTTGGGGATAAATCGTGGAAGAAATGAGACTCTTAGCTTTGAAGAAAGGATTACTAGTAATTGTAGCATCTATTTACTTACAAGCTTTGTGAATATATAAGCACTTTACATACTCGTTCAGACCTATGATTAGTATCATTTAGGTACTGGTAGACTTCTTTTGCAGATGGAAAACTGGGGCTCGGGTTATAATTTGCTCCAGATTGTATAACTAGTAAATGATTGAAATCTAGGTTTTTGTGACTCTCAAGCCCGTTATTTTTTTTCTATTATGGATGGATTTGAAGCTGTTGGAAATGAAAAGTTGGGTTTCTGGAGGATTGATTAGGATAGTAAGTTGATAAGCCTTTCCTGAATTCCCTTATTTCTCTTACAGCCTGTTCTTGAAGTGATCTGCTCTCGTATGCGTTACATCTCCTCCCAGATAGAGCGACCCATACGCATCGTGGCACTTAGTTCCTCCCTTTCTAATGCTAAGGATGTTGCCCATTGGTTAGGCTGTAATGCCACTTCCACCTTTAATTTTCACCCCAATGTACGTCCTGTCCCCTTAGAACTGCATATTCAGGTGAGAACTACTTCCATCTTTCCCACCTGCCCTTACATATCCAAGGAGCAACAGACTTTATGACATCCATCTTTTCCCTTTTCCTTTTGGTTCTTAGGGTTTCAACATTAGCCACACACAGACTCGCCTACTGTCTATGGCTAAGCCAGTGTACCACGCCATTACAAAGCATTCGCCCAAGAAGCCCGTCATTGTTTTTGTTCCATCACGCAAGCAGACTCGTCTGACTGCCATTGACATCCTCACCACTTGTGCAGCAGACATTCAGCGGCAGAGGTAAGCTTCTTAATTATCAGAGCTCTTCTGGGCAGAGGCTGCTACTTCCACCTTGCTTGAGGCCAGCTCTGCATTCCCATCTTGGTGCAGTGATGTCAAGTTATACAGAACTCCAAATTCCCAGGAGAGTTTTATGTCCCTAGGTAGGTCCTTGTAGAGGTGTAGGCACTCCTTGCATTCCTTTCATGGTGCTGGACAAAACAGCAAGTATACTGACCCAACACCAGAGGCAGAGAATGTGAAACTTCATATGACATCCTTTGCTTTATTCCTATTGCTCCTATGGGCAGATTTTTGCATTGCACAGAGAAGGATCTAATACCGTATCTGGAGAAGCTGAGTGATAGCACCCTCAAGGAGACACTGCTGAATGGCGTAGGCTACCTTCATGAGGGACTCAGCCCTGCAGAGCGGCGCCTGGTGGAGCAGCTCTTCAGCTCAGGTACTGAACAGGAAGAAACCACCACAGGAACCATCTGGGGATTTCATCAGCCTCCCCTTAACCTTGTCTTTGTTCACTTGTCGCTTCATTGCTGGCTTTGGTTTAACATTTTCTTTTCTTATTTCTCCATCTATAGTGCTTATTATTTTTTCTTCACAACAGTCTTTGTGAGCATTTTAGGAAGCAATCTGTTAACTTTTCTTTTTTCTTGTCTTTAGAATCTGTTGCTTGTTGTCTCCCTTATTAAGTTATGAGATTTCCTCCTTTCCTTCCCTCTTCCCTTCCACCAAAGCAGGGCAAGGGTACCTTTGATTTAAATTTCTGTGGTGCTGGGCGCATTGCCCTGAAGCAGTGGTCACTTTGTCAAAGAGTAGTATGTGGCAAGTCTGCCTTGGCATCTCTAGATTCTCAGTCATAACCTAGCATGGAAGTCACAAGTCCTGACTCAAGGGAATCATTGGATTCATCTCTCTACTTCCCTATACTGCTCAGGTGCTATCCAAGTGGTTGTGGCCTCTCGAAGCCTGTGCTGGGGCATGAATGTGGCTGCCCATCTGGTGATTATCATGGACACACAGTATTATAATGGCAAGATTCATGCGTGAGTACAGCACTTCTCCATATACATGGACTTACCTCCCTGCAAAGCAAGGAGAATACAAAATCTATGGATACATAAAGATGGAGGAAATGTAATTAATAAAGTGAAAAAAGCAGCACATTTGGTACTCATTTTAGTCAAGAGTGATTAATTGTCTCTATTTACCCTAAAGGTTGCTTTTGAGATAATAGTCACTTCTCTGTTGCATTATTAGAAATTGTGGACAAGATTACAAGGGATCAAGATATAAAGAAATACTGAGGGTATAGAAATAATATAAGCCTTTTTTTTTAAAGAGAAAAAAATAGAATAGAAAATGTGAGGGAGTAACTTTTTTTTCTTTAGTATTGGGAAAACCTGAACACATTTGTAGACCCAGGGAAAATAGGGATCCAGGGAAAGAGAAATTAAAAATGGATCACTTTTCAATTCAACTGATAAAATGGTGCAAGACAGAAAAAGGGATGATAACTTAACCAAGATCCCAGAGGAGTTAAGAATGTGGTAGGATTTAAGAGCATGGGTAGAGGAAGGATTAGCTTCAGCTAGGAGTAAGAATGCCTTATCTTTTTAGACGAGGGGAGAAGAACTTCAAAGATCCTGAGATCTTTTGAGTTAAATGGGAGACTTGGTTACTTGCTTTGGGAGTGAGGGGTAAGACTCTAAGGGCAAAGGATATATAATAGTTACCAGGAGGAATGAGATTGCTAAACCCACATTAAGGGCATTTTCATTTGCATATAAAGTGGATTAAATATTACAGTTTTGTAACTTGTTCCAAAGATCTCTAGCATCCCAGGCAGAAATGGAGATAATGGATGATGGGAATTGCTCTAGGGTTTTATGGTTCTTGGAATGAAAAAGGGTCAAGGGATAAAGGATGCTAGGATGATGTCTAGTGAGTCCTTACAAATGACTTTCCAAAAGATCTGGACTGATTGTGGAATACTTTAAAGGGAGTTTGGTAACTTCTGGTTTGCGGTAATTTTTGCAGCTTTGGTTGAATTCACTGGGGGCCCTAAGCCATGAAAATGTGAAATTTGCCCTTAACCTTTTTTCCTGAAGTTGAAAATTGCTAACATAAACATGCAGATAAAAGAAACTGTAAACATAAAACTCATAAATAATAAGTTTTACCTGTAACTCTCACCCTACTATGGGAACATTTTAAACTCAACTTAGCATTCAAGGGAAGATGATCAGGATGTATTCTTTTTCACATTATCTGTATTTACACACTGTCTTATTTCCCTTCTTGCCTTTTATCCTGTTAGTTATGTGGATTATCCCATCTATGATGTGCTACAAATGGTGGGTCATGCCAATCGACCTCTCCAGGATGATGAAGGACGGTGTGTCATCATGTGTCAGGGGTCCAAAAAAGTAAGTCCTGGGGATATGAAGAGCTCTGGAGATCTCGGCCTGAGAGCGCCCATTCACATTGTTAGTTCTCTTCTAGAGAATATCTCTGGTGTTGTCCTCTGCCTAAGCTCCTTTGAGTTCAGTCCATGAAATCAGAGCAAGATGTTGGCATTCTTACCTCATATATTTTCTGCTGCTATTTAGTGCTCCCTCATATTTGACTTTTACCTCTAGCTGGTTCTGCTGATTGTGTCCATCATCATCTGTTTCTCATTGTCTTGAGTAATACTGCCATCTCCTTTCCTAAGAAGGAAATGGTTGAGTCAGTGATTGCTACTTGCAGCTTTAGCTTCTTCTGGTCTCTCTTATCACTGTCTCACAAGCAGAGTCAATGCCTTACTGATCAGCCCAGTAGGGTTCTTATTTTTCGTTCTACTGTTGCCTTTCCTCATAGGACTTCTTTAAGAAATTTCTGTATGAGCCATTGCCAGTGGAGTCTCATCTGGACCACTGCATGCATGACCACTTCAATGCTGAGATCGTCACCAAGACCATTGAGAATAAGCAGGATGCAGTAGATTACCTCACCTGGACCTTCCTATACCGGCGCATGACCCAGAACCCCAATTACTACAACCTACAGGGTGAGTTGAGTATTTTGAAGCCATCTTCACTGTTACATTTCTAGCCTTAGTTCTGGGCATTTAGCTCCTTTCTACATATCTTTTTTTTAATTGATATATCTTTTGTTTATACATTACCCCAGTTTCCCCAGATAACTGTCCATGTCCTATGCCCCCCCCTGCAAAAAAATCTCATATAACAATTTAAAAAGAAAAATTCAACAGAACTGATCAGTACATTGAGAAAATCTGACATCTTATGCAGCATTCCATACCTGTGATATCATTCTTCTCCCCCCCCCCCAATTTCTACCAAGAAGGGAGGGGTATCTTATACCCCCTTTTTTTTTAGGGCCATTATTCTTTACAGTGTTGTAATTATCATTTTAAATAAGTTTTTATTGATGTATTGTGTTATTCTTTCTTTACCATAATTTCCCCCTGTATCCCTCCTGTTCCCACTCCCAAGAGTTCCATCTCAGATCACAAATAATGTGTTTTTTTTTAAGGGGGAGGGAGGTAAAGAAGAGGAAAATCAGTGTAACTGATCACTATATCAAAAAAAGTTTGAAAATTTGTGAAATGATCAACACTTGTGGATCTCCCACCTCTTCAAAGATGGTGGAGTATCTCTTTTATTTTTCTTTAGGCCACACTTGTTTTTAAAAATTTGCCTCTTTACTTTTGATTTGTGTATGTGGGTGTGATTGTTCTTTCTGTTAACATTGTAAGCATATGTGCTGTTTTCTTGGTCCTGCTTATTTCACTCTGTATGAGTTCATGTTGATCTTTTCCATGTTTCTCTGTATTTATCACTTCTGAGAAAAATTCATTTCTTTTGTAGCACAATAATATTGCATTACATTCATGGACCACAATTTGTTTAACCATACCCCAATCAGTGGGCATATACTTTGTTTCTAATTCTTTGCTCTCACAAAAAGGGCTGTAGTACATATTTTGGTTTATATGGGGGCTTTATTTATATGGCCTCCTTGGAGTATAAGCCTGGTAGTGGAATCTCTGGGTCAAGGGGTGTGGATATTTTAGTCACTTTATATACATAATCCCAGATGACTTTCCAAAAAAGTGGTTATAGTGATTCACAACTCCACCAAGAAAGCACCAGTATGCCTATCTTCCCACAACTCCTTAAATGTTGATTATTTTCATCTTTGCCAATTTGCAAGGTGTGAGGTAAAATCTCAAGATTGTTTTGATTTATTTTTCTCTTATTAACAATTTGGTACATTCTTTCATGTGGTTGTTAGTAACTTTCAATTCTTTTGGGAACTGTTTATTCATAATCCTTTGAGTACTTAACTAACCTATAGTATTCAGTTTGCATTGTTTTACAATTATTCTTTTGCATTTATGTTGTTGTCGTCATGGTGTATATTCTTTTTTTGTCTCTGCTTCATTTTGCATCTGTTCATTTTAAGGCTTTCCATGCTTCTCTGTAGTCATCATTTCTTACAGCAGAATAATATTCATGTTGTACAATTTGTTTATCCATTTTCCAACTGAAGGGCATCTGGTTTATTTCTAGTTCTTTGCTACTGCCAAAAAAAAAGTGCTACTATAAGTACTTTGGTGTTTGTGGTGCCCTTTTTTTTTCTTTTTATTAATCAGCAATTTCCTTGAGGTATATACCTAATAGTGAAATTTCTTTTCAAAGGGTGTAAACATTTTTGCCACTTTATTTGGATAATTCCAGTTGCTTTCCGGAATGGCTTTACCTATTCACAGATCAACCAGCAATGTGCTGGTATAACATTGACCGACACAATCCCTCCAGCATTGACTTCAACTGATCTCTTAAATCTATAGGCATCTCCCACCGTCACTTGTCAGATCATTTGTCAGAGCTTGTAGAGCAGACATTAAGTGACCTGGAGCAGTCCAAATGTATCAGTATTGAGGATGAGATGGATGTGGCACCCTTGAACTTGGGCATGATTGCTGCTTACTACTACATCAACTATACCACCATTGGTAAGAGAAACCTAGAGTCATATGAGGGAAAATTGTGCAGGAAGAACTTTGCTTAAGGAAAAAGGAGGGCCACAGGTGCCTTTTCCAAGACCTTTAGATGTAATAAATTACACGAAATATCATTGTAGTTCCAGGGTGTTGGGCCTTTCTTTTCTGTTTCTTTCTCCAGCTTTCCTTGACTTTTTGTCAACCTCTTCTCTCCTCAGAGCTCTTCAGTATGTCCCTGAATGCTAAGACCAAGGTGCGTGGGCTCATTGAGATCATTTCCAATGCAGCAGAGTATGAGAATATTCCCATCCGACATCATGAGGACAACCTGCTAAGGCAGGTGAGAATATAGAGAACACTGGTCACATCTCTGAGGGTGTTCATACTGAGCACCTGAAGTCATAATAACCAATCGCAGAAAAATTCTATTTCTAGATATTACTTAGTTATAAAGTTGGGGCTTAGACATTTAATCATAGGGCTGAAAGTTTGTATGTGGCTACTTTGGGTAAGGAGCAGTGACACTTACGCCTCACAGTATTTCTTTTTCCTCTTACTAGTTGGCTCAGAAGGTGCCTCATAAGCTGAATAATCCCAAGTTCAATGATCCCCATGTTAAGACCAACCTGTTGCTTCAGGCCCATTTGTCCCGTATGCAGCTAAGTGCTGAATTGCAGTCTGACACTGAGGAGATCCTTAGTAAGGTACTTTGTGATTGGAGGGGATGGGGAGTGGAGAGAAGTAAGGCAATAATTCCTGTGCCTGATCTGCTTTTGTTTCTCCATCCATAGGCAATCCGGCTCATCCAAGCCTGTGTTGATGTCCTCTCTAGCAATGGTTGGCTAAGCCCTGCTCTGGCAGCCATGGAATTGGCTCAGATGGTTACCCAAGCCATGTGGTCCAAAGACTCCTACCTGAAGCAGCTGCCACACTTCACCTCTGACCACATCAAACGGTGCACGGACAAGGTAATCTGAGACCAGACTGGGAGCATTTGGGAGATGACTGAGGAGGGAAACACCTGACATTTTAGCTAAGTTCTCTGGACTTAAGCTTTATCCAAGGGCAGAGGGAATCCAGCTATAATCTGAGACAATCTTGGGTCCTCATTTGGCAATGAAGGGGCCACACACATCAAGATCTTAGATAAGCAAAGGTAACATATCTGTCTCCTAGCTGTGGGCAGTGTTTCCTCTGGTTAAGAAGTAAGACCTAGGGCTCTTAGTGAAATTAATGAGTTCCTACCCCAAGTTTTCCTTCTTATTGGTGTTTTTCCATCTTTTCTCCCGGATATCTCTGAGCCTCCATCGTTCCTTTACAGGGAGTGGAGAGTGTCTTTGACATAATGGAGATGGAAGATGAAGAACGCAACACGCTGCTTCAGCTGTCAGACAATCAGATTGCTGATGTAGCCCGTTTTTGTAATCGCTATCCCAATATTGAATTGTCTTATGAGGTGGTGGAAAAAGAGAGCATCCGCAGGTGAGTTGGGAGGCCCTAGAAATGCTAAGAAGGAATACACGGTCCCCGGTGGGTGGGAGGCAGCTCTTGTGTTTGTTCTGAGTCCCCAGCACAGGTAGTGATGTCGTTTCTTTCTTTCAGTGGTGGGCCAGTTGTTGTCCTGGTGCAGCTGGAGCGAGAAGAGGAAGTCACAGGCCCTGTCATTGCTCCTCTTTTCCCACAGGTAAGCTTTTCAGGTTTTGCTGACATACAGGTTTGAATCCTATTTTACTAGCTAGAGTCCAAACATATCATTGAGGAAGAAGATATTTAGACTTAGTAATATTGCTTTAAGAAGCAGAACTGCCTAGTGGTTAGAGAGCCATCCTTTAAGGCAAGATGTCATTTTAGGTTCAGGTCTCACTTTTAACATGTACTGTGTTGACCTTGAGTAAGTCACATAATCTTAGCTTATCTGAAACTAAGTTAGAGAATAGATACCAATCTGTGTTGGCAGAGTTATTTTCTTACCAGGATTGCTGGGCAAATACAGATTTATGGTGCTAGAAGGCCCCTGGGGACATTGCAAGTCACCCCATAGCATTATTCTAACTGTATCTTGCAGCTAGGGCTGGTGTGGGAAGGAATGAGAAAGCAGTTCCATTTTCCTCCACTTTTCTTCCAGCCACATTTCTAGGGTTGGTTTCAGGACCGAATTCTGAGTGGGGGAAGTTATGGAAAGTATGGCGGGACTGGTATTGCAATAGATGAGTAGACTACCCCTTTTCCTAGAGCTCTGGGGGTCTTGAAGCCATCCTCCTGCTTAATGGATTTTTCAGACAGAGGAGTAATGCCTCTTTTTCTTCCTCTAACCTTCTGGGAAGGACCTATCAGAGGTGACGAATGCATGCCTGTACAATTGCACAGTGCCACTGGAACCAGATTAAACTAACTGGGACATGTTTAGCAAAATGAAAATACAACATAGATACTGTTAATGTGTGGTTTTCTAAGTTGTTATGCAGCTACAGGAATCCATTTGTGTTTGAATTTGATACCCTGGCTCTACATGATAGTTTGCCTCATCAGGAAGCTTTTTTCTAAGTACATAGACGATTCCTCTTTTCTTCACTAATACTTCAGTTACCTGACAATGATAGAAACTGAAATGTTCAGGATTCATGAATTTCTAGATAGCTGAATTAAATAAATTCAGTTCACACATTAAATTTTGCAAGGCACTATGTTAGATATTGGAGTTCTCTATTTTAGGCATCAAAAACTCTTTTAATGGTTTTTGATAAAAGTTTGAAAGTGATTAAAAAAGGGGCGGGGTGGTTTGCACACTTTCCTGCCTTGATGACTTGGGTCAATTGTAAATGTTATACTTTGTTATAATATACATGGACACTTAGGGGTTATTAAGATATGTTGGATCTCAACCTCTTCACACCTGATTAAGATTCTTAATGAGCTTTTGTGGCCAAAACAACTCTTTGTCTGGCAGCCATGTTACTCTTGATGAACCTCGCTGAACTTAGGCTGGCCCTTAAGACAATATACCCAGTCCATTGTTCGACACCTCTCTAAAGCTATTTCCAGCTTTAGTGCCATTGTTGCCACCTTTAAGAAACCAGTCATCTCTATCCCATCGAGTCACTGGAGTGTAACTTGAGTGGAAAACCATGATAGCCCTCATTTTGATTTCTATACCCAACTGTGTATGTTATTCCCTGTTTGAACCAAATCTGATAAAGAGTAAGGTTCAAAAAATGCCTGCCCCACTCCACTCCCTCTTCTGCTACTACAGTCTTCTTTCTCACCCCTTAATTTTTTATAATGTATATTCCTTCTGCTTGCCCTAATAGAGACACAGTTCTTAAGAGTTACAAGTATCATCTCATATAGGGATAACCTTATTGAATAACTTACATTGTTTCTTTCCTTTTTATGCTTCTCTTGAGTCTTGTATTTGAAAATCAGATTTTCTTTTCAGCTTTGATCTTTTCATTCAGGAATGTTTGAAAGACCTCTATTTTATTGAATTTCCATTTTTTTCCCCTGAAAGATAATGCTCAGTTTTTCTGGGTAGTTGATTCTTGGTTGTAATCCAAGCTCCTTTGCCTTCTGGAATTCCATATTCCAAGCCCTCCAATTCTTGAATGTAGAAGCTGCTAAATCCTTTGAAATCCTGACTTCTCAGATATTTGAATTGTTTCTTTCTGACTACTTGCAGTATTTTCTCTTTGACCTGCTGGAATTTGGCTCTGATATTCCTGGGAGTTTTCATTTTGGGATCCCTTTCAGAAGGTGATTGATTAGTGGATTCTTTGAATTATTCTTTTGCCCTCTGGGTCTAGGATATCAGAACAGTTTTGTTTGGGTTTTTTGGAGGGAGAAAGGTGGGGCAATTGGGGTTAAGTGACTTGTCCAAGGTCACACAGCTAGTAAGTGTTAAGTGTCTGAGGTTGCGTTTGAACTCAGGTCCTCCTGACTTCAGGGCCAGTACTCTATGCACTACACCAACTAGCTGCCCCTAGGACAGTTTTCTTTGGTAATTTCTTTAAAGATGCTGTCTATACTTTTTTTTTGATCATGGCTTTCAGGTAGTACACTAATTCTTAAATCACCTCTTTTGGATCTCTTGGATCAGGTCAGTTGTTTGTCCAATGAGGTATTTTACATTTTCTTCTATTTTTTCATTCTTTTGATTTTGATTTGATTCTTGATGACTCTTGATTAGTTTCCATTTGCCCAATTCTAACTTTTAAGTAATTATTTTCTTCAGTTAGCTTTTGTGCCTCCTCTTCTATTTGGCAAATTCTATTTTTTAAGGAGAGATGTTTTCAGTGACTTTTTCTACATCTTTTTCCATTTTTTCATGCTTCCTTTATCAAGCTGTTGACTGAAACCAGTTCATATTTCTCTTATGAGCTCTTGCATATAGGCCTTTTGACATTGTTGTCCTCTTAGTTGTTTGTGTTTTTATCTTAACTGTCACCATAGTAGCTTTCTGTGGTCAGGTATTTTTGGTTTTTGCTCATTTTCCAGCCTATTTTGTGACTTTTAAAGTTGAGCTCTGCTTCTGGGATACAGGAGGCACTGTCCCAAGCCTCTTGTTCTGTGGGCCCGGTGGCTGGTCTCTGGCTTGCTTCTCTGGAGCCTCTGGGACTGTGTGTGGGGGGAATAAGGGGCTAGCAGCTCACCTGCTGGTGCTAGAGGCCTCACAGTTGGACTAAGCCAGAAGGCTCCAGAATTCGTTTTGAGGTTTGAATTAAAGTTGTTTTGAGGGAAACTGGGGAGAGTTCGGGCAACTTCCTGCCTTTTCTCTGACATTCAATAACCTTCATTTATATGGCACTTTAAAGAGCTGTCAGTGCTTTCCTTTTTACAGTCTTGTGAGGTGAGTAGTACAAGTATTGTCTACCTTTTATAGACAAACTGAGACTTAAACAATATTAAGTGACTCATCTAGTTAGTAGATATAAAGAGGTGGAATTAAGACTCCATATTTCTTTCCATTATAATAAATGGTGAATACTGAATTTTCTTCGTTTATTAAAGTCCTTACTTTGTTCATTTTTATAGAAACGTGAGGAGGGCTGGTGGGTGGTGATTGGAGACTCCAAATCCAATAGCCTCATCTCCATTAAAAGGTTGACACTGCAACAGAAGGCCAAGGTGAGTGAATTGTTCAGGCCTTACCTGGTGGGGAAGGAGCAGTACTTGGGAGAGGTGGGGAGGGCAGGGTGGGACAAGAATAGGCTTTCTAAATCCTAGAACTACTCGTCTTCATTCTTGCTTCCTTTCTCTGTCTAGGTGAAGCTTGATTTTGTGGCTCCAGCCACTGGTGCCCATAACTACACTCTCTACTTTATGAGTGATGCCTACATGGGTTGTGACCAGGAATACAAATTCAGTGTGGATGTGAAGGAAGCAGAAAGTGATAGTGATTCTGACTGAGTCCCAGGGCATTCATTTACTCTCACAGAAAAATGCTAAACTGGGATTTGAAATGTGTAGTTGTCTGAAACCCTGGATTTTCAAGGATCCATTATGTGAGGGAATCATACTAGTGTTGGGTTAGCTGTCATCATTTACACTCTTTATTCTGTTTAACTCTAAGTCCCCTTAGTAATATGAATGTCTGCTGGTTTTTGTTGGCTGAAGAATGGAAATTGTACAGTATTTTTTAATGTGGTTCTTTGTAGGTGCTTTTTGAGTTTTGAGTATTCTAGTAAAATTATTTGAAGACTCCTTGACTTGACTATCTTTACTTTTTGAAATGATTATATTTAGTAGTAAAGGTTGATGAACATCCCCTTGGCTAAGGTAGACCTTCCATTGTGCCATATTGGCCAGATGAAACTCCATAGCACATCAAGTAAGTGCCTTAGGAGGCCAATTGCTACTCCCAGGTAATCACTCCAGAATTTTTGGTCAAGGTTCCAGTTCTCACTTATTACCTTCATTAATTGAAATGAGGTCACATCAGAAACTGGGTTTGTGGTTTAGGGATTGACAGGTGTGGCTAATTCAAATCAGGGTAACATGTTGGCCAAGACTTCCTTGGACCAGCCATCCTACAGGCTGGTCAGCATTATGAAGTCCTGCAGTTTCCAAGCACCAGGGGGCAGCATAAATTGCCCAGTGAGCCTTACAGTACAGTCAGTCAGCTGTTATTCCAGAGAGCTTTACACACAGCTTTCTTCACTTTTTTTTTTAAAGCAATTGGGGTTAAGTAACTTGCTCAAAGTTACATGGCCAGTTATTTTGTGTGGGTGCCAAGTATCTGAGGCCGGAACCGATACCGGGTCTCCTGACGCCAGGGCTGCCCCTCTTCACTTCTTTACAGATCATATTCACAGTATCATTTTAAGTAGGTGATCCAGGCAGGCTTGAGAAGCCAAAGTCGCCTGTGCTAAATCTATGGATTTTCTTGAATTGCTATCTTCTGCTACTTCAAAAGCATGTGGAGCTATATAAAACATGCTAAATTTGATTTGAAGGAGACTTGAACGTTTTTTGTTAGTTATTCCTGGGTTCCAATTAAAACAGGTTGTGGAATGCAAGGCAAACTTTAGTTCTGGCTGTGCCTGCCTTGTACAAGAAGCCTTTCCTGGTCTTCAATGTTAGTACCTTCCCTATGAGATTATCTCCTAAATTTATCCTTTATTTAACTTGTTTGAACATAGAGATAAATGGACATGGAAGTGCTAATAAGAACATGAGCCACTCATTTCTAAATCTGAGCAAGACTAGCCTCTACCAAGTGGTCCACTCCCAGGTTCTGTGTAGTCCCTGGAAATTTTTCTATGGGTCATGAATAGTTACAGTGGTCATAAGACTTGAAAAAATGGTTTGGGAAACAGAGATACAGAGCTGAAATGATAAGATCAAAATGAAACCTACAGAATTGGATATATACATAGTATAGCTATTTAAATAACACTTCATACCCACCTTAATGCAAATAAAAGCTGAAAATAAGATTTTTAAAACATTTATTTTACACAGTTGAACTAGGGGGTCCCCCAAGGATGGAAAAATTATTAGTGATTCTGGAGCTGGGTTCTTTCCACCAGCTTCTGACAAACTGAGTAGGGGATTAAGTTCAGACGGGAAGATCGTGAAGTGAGCACTATGCTCTTTCAGGCTTGTTACTCACACTGAGAAAAACAATCTCCTGATTTTTCCCCCCCTGGGGAAAATCAATATTATGCCTTAGACACCCTCTGGTTGTTGGTATTTCCAGAAGGCCATCTCACCATCATCACTGCAAGAGGCCAGTAGCCCTGGCTCCTTGGGGTTCCAAGCTACACAGTTCACATCCTGGGAGTGGGCCTGGGGTAGGTGAGCTGTTAGGGAAAAAGATGGCTGCTGAGGGTCTGAGCTAGGGTCTTCTTCAAAGACCCGGATGGCATCATCACCACAAGCTGTGGCCAGGGCCCCTGTCAGGTGACACCTAGGAAGAAAGGTATTGCTTTTCAATGAATAGGTCAATTCCACCCAGAACTGAATCCTCATGTTGGGGGAGGTACTAGTTTTCCCAACCTGGACTCAAAGTCCAGTCTCCCTTTAGAATTCAGCCACAAGTTTTACTGGAGATCTTCATTGAGTAGAATAGAGACTAACCCATATAATGCTAACTTTTCTAAACCTCTGCTTATATTCAATTTTAGAGGTAGCTTGAGCTTGATAGAGATTGAAGAAAAAGTTCCCTAAGATATTTTAAATACAGAGGCCTGGTACTTGGCCAGAATTAGTGCTGAAACTACTTTCCGGTTTTCCTTAATGCATACTTCATAAGGGGAAACTAACTCCATATACTCCAGATAGAGGCACTCAAAATATTTCTTGATAGTAAGATACTAAATAATGACTGAGAAAGCATTCATATCATCATAGCCCAAATCAAGCTGATCTCCAGGCCTACCCATCTTTCTAAATACTCCTTGACCAGAGGCTACTGTGCACTTGTTACATCAGGAGGCTAATACTGGCCAGATCCAGCAAAATCAACAATCCAACTCAATTCCAATGAGCAGAAATCTGTGCAGGATATGTATGTACCCAGCTTTATGAATGAGATTGGCTTACCAAGAAACATCGTAGACGGTTCGAGAATGGTAGCCAGATAAAGTGCAGATACACTTCCAGGTAGGGTCCGAGCCGGTACAGACCACTCCTGTTACAAAAAGTCTCTCATTAGTTTGAAAAACATCCGAGTCGCTTCTTGTAGCAGATGTTCTTGAAAGAACTCTGATCCAAGTCTCAGAGAAGTCATTCTCTGCCTTAGTTTCTGGCAGCTCACCTTGCTCATTGCCTGGTAGGTACTGGCGCCAAATTCGAACAGTTCGGTCATCACTGCAAGATGCCAGGCGCTGGCCACTGGGGTCAAAGGACAAGCTCCACACTGTGGACTCATGGCCTTCCAGGGTGGCACAGCATACCCAGTCATCCTCTTCCTCCCGGTATAGCTTTACTGTGTCATCATAACTGGCTGATGCTAAAAGCTAGAAGGGTAATACACAGAACATAACAACACTGCTAGGGATGTTAATGATAGCTAGCATTTGTGTACTGCTTTCACATTTGCAAGCATCACAGGTGTCAACATTTATACATATCTCTTGATTTTGACAAGCATCATCAGCCCTATTTTACAGATGAGGAAACTAAGGCAGATCTCATAGCTAGTAAAGGTGTGAGACAGCTTTGAACTAAAGTCTTCTGATTCCAAGTCTCTCCACTGTACCACCTAGCAGCCTATGTTAAGGAGTTATAGAATAACCTTACTCTCTTCCCACTATCCCCACATGCTCTTATGGCCTGGAGGAGCTTTATTATTGCTGTTTCTAAGAGGAGCTTCAAGAATTCAATTTACAACACACAACAGTTTAGAGTCCAAGCTCAGGAGGGACAGAATCAAGACTGTTTAACAGAGATTTTCAAAGTCCCATATCCAGGTATTTTTTGTCCCAAGAGATGCCCCTACCCCAGACTCTTACCTCTTGGTTAGGGTGCCATATCACATGTTTAACATCCTGTGTATGTGAATTCAAAACACTGACACATTCATATTCATCCTCTTCATCAACTGTAGGAGGTAAGGACACTATGAGCCCAACAGCTAAACCCATAAAGGCTACATTTAACAAAGGATACAAATCAACCACCTTTCTTAACCCTCTCCCCACAAACCATTCTACTCACCTTCCCAGACCCAGACACTCTTGTCCCGGCTGCAGGTAGCCAAAAGGCTACCAGATGGGGCCCAAGCTACTGACTTTACTTCATTTTCATGTCCTTCAAGGGTGGTTACGCACTGTGCAAAGCATAGTGGGTGAAAGTCAATAAAAGGAGAGGGTCCAGGGAGGCCTCTCCTGATGCCCTCAATCACTGTCCTATACCTTCTCCCCTTCTAGATAATTATTTGTATACATTTTGGGTTTATCTGTATTTACATCCCAGACTCATGGGGAGCCCCATTTTTGCCTTACAGCCCCAGCATGCAGCAAAATGCCTAGGACCCAGTTAATGAATAAATGTAATAATAATAAATACTTGCTGGATAATATTAAATGCTTAATTGAAACGATCCGAAAATACCAAAGCACAGGTGGGCTCAGGATTTAACCATCCTCAGCCAGAAAGCTAGAAGAAATCCTACACACCTACTCTCCAGCCTAGTTACCTCGAAGTCATCCTGGTTCTTCTTCCAGATGCAGGTGGTGGCATCAAAACTTGCAGATGCCAGGTAGTTCCCACAAGGGGACCAGGCCACCTTCCTCACGGTGCGCTGGTGACCCTCGGTCAGAACAGACTTACACACCCAGCCATCACCTAGAGATAAAGAGGAGGCAGTTCACAGCATCCGCCTAGGAGCCTGATGTGGGGAGGAAGGAGGCGGAAGGCAGGCAGGCCAGATATCCGAGAGAAAATATCAGCTGATGCTAAATTAGCACCAGGGATACCTCCCTTCCTTTTTTTTTTGGGGGGGGGGGGAAGGTGGAAGGGGGAGATTACGCTTCTCTCCAGCGATAAGGCTGGTGGGATGCGGTAGGGGAGGGGTGGCCTCTGAGGAACAATTCCAGGATGGTGAATGGAGGAGGGTAACATGACACCGCAAAAACTTGGGGCCCGGAAGACCTGGGTTCGAATTGTGCCGATACTAGGCATCAAGAGCAAGTCACCACAACTTCTCTGAGATGAAGATCACACCTGTAATCTTCCCTCATTCACCTAGACAGTGAATGCATAGTGCTTCGCAAACTTTGAAACGTTGTTGGTTGCTATAATTTTGCAAGGCACCCGATTTGGCGGCTTTCCCTTGGGGTGGCGCCTAAGGAGGTGCGGGGGAGGACGGGGAGAGAGTCCAGGACCAAGGGCCCCGAAGGGAGAGGTGCAGGGGTCCGGACCCTTACCCTCCTTGCCCCAGATGCGAATGCTGCGGTCGCCGCCGCACGAGGCCAGCAGGGTCCCGGCAGGGTTCCAGGCCAGGAACCAGCAGCGGGAGTCTGGGTGGGCCGGCACGCGGGCCAGGAGCACCAGGGAGTCCTTCATGGCGGCGTTAGGGCTCTGCCGGACTCCAGGGCCCCTCCACCCCGCTAGAAGCCGAGTCGAGGTCCGGTCAGAATTCTAGCAGTAACTCAGCTCCAGACTCCCGCGGAGACCCCCAGGTCCTCGCCACTTCCGCTCTCGGGCCCCGAAATCTCCTGGGAACTGTAGTGCCCGCAGGGTCCGGCAGCCGCACTGCCTTCTGGGAGTTGTAGTTGTTGCCTGGGACCTCGGAAGCAAGGTCGTCTCTCAGGCTGCCTAAGGAGTCGTCTCCGGCTCGCACCCAGTTCGCAGCTAAGCGGACCCTTCCCAGAAGGAGATTAGGTCGACCCCGACATAGTCCCTGGATGCAATACAGGAGCAGCAGAGGCGGGGCGGGGGGAGGGGAGCATGCTTACGAAACACGCACGCGGCGTCGTGACGAATGGGCCAGGGAGAGGAGGGGTGGGGGCGGGAGCGGGGAGCGGAGGGAGGAAGCCGGAAGTGGACCGGGCTCTGGCCGAGTCCGGGCGTTGCGGGTTCGGGCTCCGGGATCGCTCGGCCGGGGAACCTGGCGGGCGGGCCCGGGGCGGGGAGCGGAGGTGACGGGCCCGGAGCTGCGTGGCACGAACCCCGGTCAGAGGTGAGCGGAGGGAGGAAGGGATGGATGGAGGGGCTGGGGGGTGGAGGCTGCCCTGGGATTGCCGGTTGTACCCCCCTCCCCCAGCTAGAGTGACAGTGTCCGGCTTCTTCTTCGCCGAGCGCCGGGTCTCCGCCCCCCCCGCTGTGCCGGGGCGAGAACCGGGCAGCCCCTCTCAGCGCCCTCCTCTCTTCTCACCCAGGCTTTCGGTCAGCCGAGGGTAGACAGCGGGCGAGCAGCGAGCAAGCAGTCCCTGAGGATCGGGCCCAGCCCGGCGGGCTCCCCGGCATGTACGCCCCGGGAGGCGCAGGGCTGCCCGGTGGGCGCCGGCGGAGAGGCCCAGGGGGCAGCGCCCTGCCCAAACAGCCGGAGCGGAGCCTGGCCTCGGCGCTGCCGGGGGCCCTCTCCATCACTGCCCTGTGCACCGCGCTGGCCGAGCCGGCCTGGCTCCACATTCACGGGGGCACTTGCTCTCGCCAGGAGCTGGGAGTGGCCGACGTGCTGGGCTATGTGGACCCAGACCTGCTCAAAGGTAAGGATGCTCCGGGATGTCCCGAGTGCTCCCTCCCTGCGCCTGGGGTTAGGGGGGGCGGGGAGGGGGGGAGCGGCAGACGGACAGAGCCAGAACATCTGGGGTCTGAGGATGGACTGCCTATTTAGCTGTCTTTTTCCAGTGCTCATGCCCACCAGGTGGCTCTGTCTGAGACGTCCCAATTCATTAATTTTAATTCTATTTAGCTAACCTCTATGGCGTACTCCACGCTAGGTTGGAAGATGCGGATTTTGACTCCGTCTAAGGAAGCCCTTACAATTTAAGAATTGTCATTATAACTGTCCAAAAGTGAATTGGGCTGCTTTGGTGGGTTCTCTATCCCTGGAGGTCTCCACAGAAAGCTGGGTGACCACTTGTCCTGGCTTCTGTAGAAGGGATTCCCGTTAAGATAGGACTTGGACTAGGTGACCTCTGAGGACTCTTCCAGCTCCAAGATTCTGAATGACTGGGATTCTTCTTAAGGGTGTTTATGTACCACAAAAGCAAGATAATAAGTAAAAGAGAGCCAATTAGTGGGCTCCTTCTTAGGCATAATTAGGAAATTGCCAGGGTACAAGAAGGCTTCCTGATGGTAATCTGATAGTGAGGTAGGAGTTTTAATCTTATGAAAAAAAGATTCAGTAGTGCTTAAGGTGCCTTGTACTTCAGTTATTTGCTTCTCAGAATGAAATGTCATTTTCCTCTTTTCTATATAAATTCAGTCAGCCGTTGCTGTTGGAAATATTAACATTGTGCCTAACAAGCTCAATTGATTGGTTCACTTCACCTTTTTACCTTTCTTGTGAGATAGTTAGAAGAAATGAGATATCTGTCCTCTCTTTGTTCATAGAAGAAAAACCAAGGCCCACAAGAGGATGTTTGTGTCTGTGATTTGTGTGCTCCTGTGGCAGAGTCATGAATGGAATTTGAGCATTCTGCTTTTCACTCAAATGCTAGAAGCCAGATCTGTAATAATGATTTATTGACAGTAACAGTCTACAGTTTTCAGGACAATCAGTATATACACTATATGAATATAACAAATGTTATATTGGATTATGCTAGTGGTCTGTTTTGATTATCATTGTCTCTGACGGTGGCATTAAGGACTGTTTGTTTTTGAAGCATGGACATCCTTCTTTTGACTTTAATCTAAAAAGTTTTTCATGATCCCCAGTATCCCCAGCTTTTAACACATTATGGACATAATGTCCATGAATTTTTAAACCTGTCTTAAACTTTCTTGTATTTATATTTATCCTGCAACACTTTAGGAATCTGACTCTTTCAAACTCGAGGTTGTTTTCTCTATTTTGAGAAATATTTAAATGAGTTTTTGTTGGCCTTTGCATATCTGTATGTTGCCCTGTCCTTTGCCTTTTTTTTTCTTATCAAAATGAGGAATCTTCCCTTTTTCACCACCTTTCAGTTCTCTTGATTGCTTTAGTTGTCTTTAGATCTTTCCTCAACTTGATTATGTCAAAATGTAGACATACTATGATTTTCTACATATACTGCATAACAGGTTCAGTTTTTCTTCCTGGTGATACACAGCACTGCATTGGCCCATTGGGTTGATCTGTTCAGGGAACAGTTTTATGACAGCACTTATATCTCTTTCCTGGTACATATCTGATAGCTCAGATCAGAAACTAATATGTAACATAAGTATATATGTTTTGTATAATTGTTCCACATTAAAAAATCATCTGCCATTTTTCTAGCTTTGTGCTGTTTTCCTGTAGTTTATTGTTTTGTATTTCATCAATTGGGAGAGTTTAGCATCTGGTTGTCCATTAGGAAATTTCATTTCTGTGCCCTGTATAATATCATTCATGGGAAAATTATGGAATAAAATTTTAGAATTGGAAGTGGCATTGGGTAGAAGTGATATGAGTACTGTAATCCTAACTTCTCGTTTTACATATGAGGAAACTTGGACCAAGAGAAAATTGTAACTTGCCTAAGGTCACACTCCTAATTAGGACAAAAATAGAACCCCTAGGTCTTTTGACTCCAATATTTATTCTATTATGGTATCCTGCACCCTCTTTTTTACATTTCTTAATCCATTTCTTGTTTCCCTTTAAGACTGTCCCCTGCCAAAAACAAAGCTTTCCCGTTACCAGCAATTTTATGTTAATTCAGTATGGTTATAGATCCCTGTCACAGGCATTTTGAAGGTCTGCTACATAAATTAGGTGCCTATGACTTCCCTTGTTTGCATCTTTGTCTCCTCAAAAAAGAAATATATAATACAGTATGATTTCATAAAAAGGAGGTGGTCCACTCATGTCCTGATAATGAGAAATCATAATGGAGAGCCCCAAGGCTTTACTGATCCCTACAGAATTTTAAGAGAAAGGCCTCTAGTACATTATATAGATCTTCTATGGATGATGTATACAAGGTCATAAATGCCAGTCACACAGGATAAAAGATATGACTGTATTGCTTCCTGCAGTGTTGACATAACAAATCTATTGAAATATTGAAGATAAATTCAGTATTGCATATCAGTTTAAAAATTGGTTCAGATTGAATAGCAATATTAATGACCAATGCAAGTGAACTTTTTCTTTATTATAGTTTCTCTATATAATAACTTGGTTAATATGGCCACTTCTGCAGAATCATGCAAGGCCTGTGTTGGTGAATAAATCTGATGTTGGAAATAATATCCAGCTATCCACTCATAGACATTAGAAAAAAAGGCAGTAGGAGAGAGCCAGAAGGAACAAATATCTGGTAGTGTATCTACCCATTACTTTCTTTCCTTTTCTTTTTTACTCTGAGGCTGTGTAGCCAATAGGAGAACCATATTAATGAACATATAACTTAGCCTTGGTTCCAGTTCTTTTGTGAACTCTGAAAGGTTGTCCTAGTACATCATAGAGATCCAGGATTTCTCTTATCCCTGAACATACCAACAAAAGGCAAGGTTATGAAAGCCTCTGGTTGAAAATTTGTTTTCATTTAATTGATTCCTGAAGGAGGAAAAAACCCTGGGAAATATTTGTAGATGATTGGGGAAGGATGGACAGTTAGCCCTGGAATTGAGTCAGAAGGGGATTCTTCTTCATTAAATTGGAGCTGTCCAGGGTTTTTCTTTTTCAAGTTAATATCTTCCAAAACCAGTCAAGGCTATGATTCCTTATCTTCTTAAATACTTTGATGTTGAGGCTTAGTGTTTTAGAGGGAGAAATATTCAGCTTTAAGCAATGGTTCAGGCAGCTTTGGAGATTTTAGCAAATACAGGCTAGTTTGATCTCATTCAGGTCATCCTAAATTGCTTCAAATCCCCTAATCTAAAGCCTGCCTTGTATAGAGAAATCAAGGTTAGGACTAGTTCAAAGAATATCGTCAGCTTTCTTGTGCTCCAAAAGGGTTAGGATATCCTTTAAAGAAAGACTAAAGTGATTCTAACTCTCAAATGTAAAAAGCTTTTTTAAATTTCCAGGTCTATATGATGGGTGGCATATTGGATAGCAGCTTCAGGAGTAGCATCTTTTAGGAATGTGGAAGGTTAAGATTTGGTACTTGAGATGAATCATTGTTGATCAACCATTGGAATTTCAAGTATCTTCCAGGGATTTGACAGTGCATCTGAGGTTGGCATATGTGTAGCTAAATCCTTCCAGGTGCCTTTAGTTCATTCAGGACCCAGTTTATACATTTCCCTTTGACTTTTTGGTTACTATGGTGACAGACTCCCTCAGAGGACTATTTAGGATCAAGTGTCAGCTCCCTGTCTTGGATTCAGTCAAATCAAGGTGGAGAAAAAAAAAAAAGACTAGGTGGTTCTTCCTAGTGCTAAGAGGGATTGGGTCTGTCGGAGATTTTTCCTATCTGTCTGGGAGTAACCTGGAGTTGACAGGGGCACCAATAACACAGAGGGAAGAAGAAAAGGAAGCTACTCTGAAGCAAAGTTAGACATTTAGCTTGCCGTCTGTCTGAGTAAGGCAGTGGCTGGAGTGATGAGCAGGCAGACAGGAAGAGCTAGAGCTTTCAAAACAAGGCCAGATTGGTGACTCACCGGTGACCTTGGGCAAAGTCAATTTCCCAGGATCCTGTTACAGATGACAGCAGACCTTTTTGTGTGGCCAGAGGTGGCAGTCTGGTTATGCCCACCAGCTTAAAGAACTCAAGAACAAAATCTGAAGACACCCACTAGGGACTTGTCTCTATGTCAGAGTAGAGTAGAATAGAACAATTGGCTTAAATTAAAATAAAGAGGCTTCCTTCAATCCCTACTTCTTGCCTTTTACTTTTTAAAAATTAAATTTTTATCTCTTCTCCCCCCTTCTTCCTCCTACCCCAAACTCTTTTGTTCTAATTTTGTCCTTTCCTGAGAGGACTAGATTTTATAATATACCATCTTATATTTGTATAGACATTTTAAGTTTTCATAATATTTTCATATTCATGAGCTTACTTTAATCCCAAACAACAGCCCTTTAAAATTTTTTTGTTCTGAATTTAACAAATGCCAAGAAAGAATATTTCCATATACAAAATAGAAAGAAAAAGAGAGTTATGTACAAAAATGCAAATATCTATTATGTACAGCTTTTTTATTTTTTGAGGGGAAAAGGCAAGACATTTGGGGGTAAATGACTGCCCAAGGTCACACAGCTAGTAAGTAAATGTGTCAGGTGTCTGAAGCCTGATTTGAACTCAGATCCTCCAGACTCCAAGGCTGGTGCTCTATTCACTGTGCCACCTACCCACCCCTGCACCCTCAAATCTGTCAGCCTCTGTCATGAGTTGGGTAGCATGCTTCTTTACCAGTCTTTAGAATCCTGGTTGGTCAAAATTGTTTTTCTTTATTATGTTGTTATTGTATAAATAATTTTGTATCAATTCATACAAATCTTCCCAGCATTCTCTAAAACTATAATATTGTATTACATCCACATACTATATTTTGGTAAACTATTCTCCAGTTGATGGGCACCTACTTTGTTTCTAGTTCTTTACCATAACAAAAAGAGCTGCTATAAATATTTTCAAACATATGAGTTTTTTTCCTCTATAATCTCTTTGGAATATAGACTTAGGAGAGTTATAGCTGGACCAAAGAGTGTACATAGTACACATTTGGGGGCATAGTTCTAAATAACTTAGTAGAATGGTTGGAGCAGTCCACAGTTAGATGAACAGTGCATTAGTGTATCAGTTTCCCCCAAGACCATCTAACAATTGTCATTTTTCTTTTTCATCTTCAGTACTGATCTGATACATATGAGCTGGAACCTCAAAGTTGTTGTAATTTGCATTTCTTTAACTATTAGGGAGTTGTAGCATTTTTATATGGATATTTTTATTTTTTACATTGGATTTTTTCTTTTAAGAACTGATTGTTCATATGCTTTGATCACGTATTTTTGGGGGAATGGCTGTCATTCTTATATATTTGAATTAGTTGCTTATGGATGTTTGATATCAGATCTTTATCAGAGAAACTTGCAGTAAAGATTTTCTTCCCAGTTAACTATTTTCTTTCAAAATTTAACTAAATTGATTTTGTTTGTTGTATCACTAACAGTAGGACAGGGATTATTCGAATGAGGAAAGTGTAACTCAGAAAGATTAGGTGATTTGTCTAAGGTCACACAGCTTTTAAGAAGCAGAACTTTTCTTCCTTTGAGGATTATTCAATCCAGATTTATCACTCAAACCAGATTCAAGTGACTATTACCTACCAGTCCCAAGGACATTTTCCCTTCCTTCTCAATTAGTTCAGTGCCAGGCTCACTGTCTACCCCAACTCCTTCCCCCATTCTAGGGGACTTCAACATACTTGCTAATGTTTCCTCAGATAACCTGACTTCCCAATCTGTGAGACTACTCAGGTCCTATTTCCTATTCCACTTCACCTTAGCTATACACAGCAGCATCCCTTTGACTTTGATCATCAACAGTTCTACTTCTGTGTCAGGGAACTCTAAATTTCCTTAATCTGATCCTCTTTTATTTTTCTAGCTCTTCCTATGCCTCAGGCTTCCTATGATGACATTCAGTCACTCTATCCCAAGTCACTTCTGCTTTGGCTGCATGGTCCTCCCTTCCCAATCTGGACCCCTTAACAGAACAAATTTAACTTTATCTTGACAGAGGTATGATAGATTTAAGGGTGAAGAAGTAAACATATTTTTTATATGGCAAATTGTATATTTATTTTATTTGTCTATGTTTATTTTACAAAAGGATTGTGTTTTGCTTTTTTTATGGATGGGATATAATGTAGAGGAGGAGAAATTCTAAGAATGCCAAAAAAAACAAAACCCACTACTGCGTGGAGGTAGAGGAAATTAAAAAAAAACTGTGCTATCTGGGTCCACTACAAATTTATGCTTGGTAATCTCAATTGGGCCCTCAGGTTACAAGAAGCCAGTCTTCCCCTCTTCCTTAGATGTTTCCCTGTTCTACTTACCACAATGGTTATTCCAAACTTTTTCTTCTCTCCTCAAACTTCTCACATCACTCCCTCTTCTCTCTCCTTTCTGCTGAGGTCCTCACCTCATACTTGACCAAAAGAATCAGGGCAATTCACTGAGATCACCCTCTTCTCACTTCCCTCTTATCCCTTTGAGATGGTTCCCCACTATCTTCTCTTTCACTTTAGTCTTTGATGAGGAGATGGCCCTTCTGCTAGCCAAAGCCAATCCCTCTACCTGCACCCTTGATTCCATCCCTTACTGTATTCCCAGCTCCCATTATCCCCACTCTTCTCCCTAATCATCATTCTCTCCCCTAAAAACTGCCACCTAAAAACATGCCCGAGTCTCTGCCATCCTAGAAAAATTCTTGCTAGATCCTACCATGCCTGCCAACTGTAATTCTCTTTCTCTTCCCATTTGTGGCTAAACTTGAGAAAACTATGTAATTGGTGCCTCCACTTCCTTTCTTGTTATTTTTTTCAAAACCCTTTGCAAGTTTGGCCTCCAACCTCATTGTTCAACTGAAACTGCTCTTTTCAAGGTTGCCAGAGATCTTTAATGTCAAATCCAGCCCCCTCTGTTCAGGCTGCCTTCATCTCGGCCTCTGTATCATTGGACTGTGCACTATCATCAGTGTCTTCTGAATGCTCTCTCCTTCTAGATGTTGGGACTCTGGTGTCTCTGTTCTTCTCCCACGAGTCTTACTGCCCATTCTCATTCTCTTATGCTGGGTCTTCATTCATGTTACACCCAGTAACCTTGTGTGTCTCCCATGGTGTATTCTGGGTCCTCTTTTCTCCCTAGCTTCACATTTGATGACTTCATCAGCTCCCGGGGGCTCAATGTTTATCCAGCCCTAGCCTCTTTCCTGAGCTCCAGTCCTGCATCATCAATTGCCCATTAGTCTTTTCAAAATAGATGTCCCATAGGAGTCATAAACCCAGCATGTTCAAAACAGAACTCAGGAGCTTTCCCACCCAGCTATTTCCCTTCTCCTGAGCTTTCCCATTACTGTCAAGGGAACCACTATCTTTTCAGTTACTCAGACTTAAAATCTAAGTGTTTTCGTCGGCCCCTCACTATTCCGCCTCCCCTCCCCAATCCAGTCTGTTGTCAACTGTCATTTCTATCTCTTAACATCTCTCATATATACACTTTTCTTGTCTATAATACTGGTACAACCCTGGTGTGTAGGCCTTTATCACCTCACACCTGCAGTAGGACTTAGAACCTTCTGGTTTTTCTCCCATGCCTCAGATGTCTTGGCCCTTCACTCCACCCCCAACTCAGCTGGCAAAGTACAGGTCTGACACTGTCTCTCTCTCTGTGAGACACAGACACACACACACACACACACAGACACACACACACACACAGACACACACACACACACACACACACACACACACACACACACACACACACACACACACACACACACACACACACACACCCCCAACTCCACTGGCTCCCTTTCAGCTCCAGGATCAATAGTAAAATCCTCTGATGGGTTTTTTAAAACACTTCATTATACTCTTCTTACATGTATGCTACTCCATGTACTCTGCATTCCAGTGACACAGGTCTCTATCATCTCTTGATTCTGAGCATTTTCTCTGGCTGTCTCATGCCTGGGATATCTCCTTCTCCTTTCCTACCTCCTTAGCTTTCCTTACTTTCCTCCTTTGAGAAGCCTTTTCCAGTCTTCCTTGATTTTAGTGTCTTCCCTTTGAGGTCACTTATAGTTTTATCCTGTCTGGAGCTGATTGGTACAGAGTTGCTTGCAGAGACTGGGGGTGTGGGTTGATTTTGGAGGGGGGGCATTCTGCCTTTAGCACAGCACTTAGCACATAGTAAGCATTTCATACTTGCTAGATTGCTGACTTACTGACAAACCAAAACCTTCTGAGCTCTTGTTAAAAATATCTGGTCTAGGAAATGAATTTTTTCTCTTCAGAAGCAACAGAAATTACACATATTTGCCCTTCTAAGCCTCCCCAAACCCTCCTGAAAACAAGTCTTCTTCATTATATATTCTTAAAGATTTTCTTTTCAGCTCCCCAGTTGGGAAACTTACTTGATTGAGGAAGCTTCAATAAAGCAAGGAAGTCAGCTCCACACAAAATGTTCCTATCACCCTGTAAACAAGGTCATTCCCCTTTTTGAATTTGAAATGTGGTCTCCATGATAGAACATCATGTTAACCTGAACAGAATAAATTACATGCAGCCATCCTGGATGATAATAGTAATTATTATTTTAATAATAGCTAACATTTATATAGCACTTACTATGTGACAGACACTGTGCTAAGAGCTTTACAATTATGATCTCATTTGATCATCACAATAACCCTGGGAGGTAGGGGCTATTATTATCCTCATTTTATAGATAAGGAAACTGAGGCAGAGGTTAAATGACTTGCTCAGGGTCACATAGCTAGTAAGTATCTGATGCTGGTTTTGAACTTAGGTCTTTCTGACTCCAGGCTCTTATCAATTATACCACCTAGCTGCTTCCAGCTGGATTCAAGTGCAACCATTTCAGATTAAACCAGCCTCTCAGAACTAGCCCATAATATGGAAATGATGCTCTAAAAGGGGGTCAGCAAACTTCAGCCTGAGGACCAAGTCTGGCCTGTTACCCGTTTTGTACAGCTGAAACAAAATGGTTTGGGGCTTTTGTTTTTTTTTTTTACATTTTTAAATACAGTAGAACTTTATTTAAAATGCAAAAAAAAAAAACCCAAAACATTTTTAGCTCACAGGAAGTTGGCCAGCCTCACATTTGGTCCATGGGAGGTGTCCTGCTTTAAGGAAAGTTAATTCAAAATTTGAATTTACAAACTAGATTTATTCAGAAGTAACTAGTCACATTCTGAAAAGGATAAGAATTTTATCCAGAGATTCCCATGCTTTACTACTACTCTTAGATGTGACCCCCATCTGATTTGACAGAGAATGGACAATAAAACTTCACTAAAGCATTAAGAGCTTCTGACAAATAAGGATTGTTGCCATTTTTAAAAGTCCATTTTTATAGTTATAAAGTAAGTTAGTTAGAAGATGGATTCAGTGTACAAATGTGAATTTTTTTAAACTTTACACAACTTTTCAATAATATGTCTGTTACCTAAAAGCAAAGTCACACCTGGGTCTTTAATTGGAGTGAAAGGATTTGCTGATTTGGGGGAGGACCTTGGTATTTAGATACCTGATTGCTGAGTCTGCTGGTGGTATCCACCTGAAAAGATCATATGTATTTCCAGTTGTGCAGACTTGAACTGCTTATTACTTTAAAGATTCTCCACTGGAATATTTAGACCAGGCTTATTAGAAAGGCAAGTAGTTGTTAGAAACTTTGGTTTCTGGTTGGTGTTGATTGACCTTTGCCCTCAGTATATCTTGGGCAGAGCCTAAGGGACTCTTGTTTGGAACAGAGCCAGGAGCAGAGTTCTCTCTGTTTAGCCTGGAGAAAAGAAGATTTAGGAGCTATAAAAGTATGGCTCCGAGCTTCTGACGGCCATCTTATGGGAGAGATGAGAGACAATTAGAACAATTCAAATTGATATTCCCAAACCAATCTGACTCACTGTTGTCAAGGATAAAATTAAAAAGCCTTCAGGCTGGCATTTAAAACTCTCCACTAGAAGCCAGGTTTTTGTCTACCTTTTCTGTCTGGTCTTGCTTTGCTTTCTGTTCTGGATTCTCTCCATCCCATCCAAACTGTCTAGCTAGCCATCATCCATTGTTGATGCCATTCCATCTCCTACCTCTATCTTTGCACAGGGTGTCCCCCGTGTTGGGTCTGAAGTGTATTCCCTTCTCACCTCCTCCCTGTGGAATGCCTGGCTCAAAGCCCAGCTCAGGTGTATTAAAACAACAAGGATTTATTAAGCACTAACTGTGTGCCAGGCACTGTACTGAGCACTGAGAATACAAATATAGGCAGAGAGGAGAGCCCCTGCCCTCCAAGAGAAGATGAAGGTACAAGTCCAGAGGCATTGTAGAGAAAGCCTAGAGAGCCAGGGGTACAGCCTGGAAAGCACTGAAGACCTGGCTGGCTTTCACTCTCTTCCTCTTGAAGTTAACTTCATATACATCATAATTGTATACTTGTACTTGGCTGTCAGCTCTGCTGCTTACTACCTATATGCATGACTTTGGATAAATCACTGCCCTGCTCTGGGCCTCAGTTTCTTCATGTGTAAAAGGAGGAGTTGATGGGCAAAGAATGAACAGGAGATCCTGTAAGAAATCTAAACTACCTCACACCTATCAGGTTATCATAACGTAAGAAATAGCGAAAGGGATAGTTCCAGAGAAACCAGGGAAGACTTATATGGATTGATACAGATGAAGTAAGCAGAACCAGGAAAATGATTTAGATTCAGTGAGTCAGTAAACATGTATCAAGCAACTGCTCTGTGCCAGGCATGGTGTGTGCTAAGTGCTGGGGATACAAAGAGAGGCAGAAGACAGACCTTGCCCTCCAGAAGTTTGCAATCTAATGGGGGAGACAACATGCACACAGTGATGTACAGACAAGATATGTGTGTGTGTGTGTGTGTGTGTGTGTGTGTGTGTATACGTATCAGATAAATTGGAAATAATCAACAAAGGGAAGAATTAAGAAGGATCGGAAAAGAATTCCTGTAGAAGGTGGGATTTTAGCTAGAACTTGAAGAAAGCCAGGAGGTGGAAAAAAGGAGGGTAAGCATGCCAGGCATAGGGGACAGCCAGAGAAAATACAAGAGCCATGTCATAAAGAAAAACAGTTTTGAAAGTCTTCACAGAGAGGCTGAGGGGGGAGCCTAGAGATAGGAGTCTGATTCTTAAATCATTTTTCTTCCCAAACAGATTTCTGCATGAATCCCCAAACGGTGCTACTACTCCGTGTTATTGCTGCCTTTTGCTTCTTGGGGATCCTGTGTAGCCTCTCTGCCTTTCTACTTGATGTCTTTGGGCCTAAGCACCCAGCTCTGAAGATCACCCGCCGCTATGCCTTTGCCCACATCCTCACAGGTAACCCTGTTTGCCTAACAGTACAGAGGACCAGAGAGCTAACAGAAGCTGAGCAAAGAAATGTTCCTGCACACTGAATGGTGCCTGGAGTGACTGGCTGAGATCAAGGGCTTTCCTTGCCTACTATCTCTCATCTTAATGAGTGAATGCCAGTCCTGGCCCCTGAGTCTCATACTATACTGTCTCTTCACAGTGTATTATTGTTAGTCAGCAGCTCAGATCTCAGGTGTTAACAGCTCTAGGATGGGCATTCACTGTCATATTTTCTTCTCTCTTCCTGTCTAGTCCTTCAGTGTGCCACAGTGATTGGCTTTTGCTATTGGGCGTCAGAGCTCATCCTGGCCCAGCAGCAGCAGCACAAGAAGTACCATGGCTCCCAGGTCTACGTCACCTTTGCCGTCAGCTTCTACTTGGTGGCAGGAGCCGGAGGGGCCTCCATCCTGGCCACTGCTGCCAACCTTCTGCGCCATTATCCCACAGAAGAAGAGGAGCAGGCCCTGGAGCTGCTATCAGAGATGGAAGAGAATGAGCCATATCCGGCCGAGTATGAAGTCATCAATCAGTTCCAGCCACCCCCTGCCTACACGCCATAATGCGGCTGGCTGGGGTTCTCTGTCCAGCACCCTATTCCCCTGACCCCATATCTTTACTCCCCCTATAAGCAGAGGAGCTCCCTTCTTATAGCACTTAGTTCTGATATCCCAAGAGTCTTCACCAACTCCTCTAAATGAGAGATACTACATCTAAGACTTTTGCATCTGTCTCTTCTCTTGAAAAAGGAAACTCATTGATTTAAAATCTTGTCCTCTTTCTCTCCCCTCCCACTCCAACTCCAGGTCTTCTCTACTTGCCATAGTCACTACCACTAGGGTGATCATGCCAGTGTTCTCTCCTTTTGGGTCACATTTTTAGGACTGAGATATTCCTCAAGTGGCTCACAGCATTTGCCCTTCTTGGATAGAGTTGGCAGTGCCTGTGAAAAGAGATAACACATTTAATAGCCCCTGTGCAAAAGTGAATGCATTCTACAGACTTGCTCATTACAGATAACTTTTTTCCCACCTCACAGCTTTGGTATCACCTGTATCTGTCAACCCACCCAAACCCTTCTTTTTATCTGCCCCAATCTATGATGCACACTATGATGGAAATCTTTGCACTTTAGTCTTTGGGTTTCTTCCTCCTTTTTGGCTGCATTTGGTGGGGAAGGTGAGACACTGGTAGGAAACCTAGGAGTCTTTCTCTTTCTGTACCCCTTGGTACAGAGGTGGCAGGAGCTGAGCAGATAAGAACAGAATCAGTGAAGGAACAGATGGGAGCCTGCCTCTTAGGAGAATGAGAGTCAGTTGGATCAAGTCTCTCCTACCTTTCACCTTTTAAAATGTGGTGATTTTTAAGGGGGGAGTGGGGAAACTGTCTTTTTAAGTAGGGACAAGAAAGTTGTAATTTTTCAGATTTTTATTCTGGTCCCTTTGGCCTCAACAGTGTTTCAGGCCTGATCCCCTTCTTCCTATAATCTTTCACATCAAAACCCATCCTTCTCCCCTCTTTGTTATTGTTTCACCTATTTTGAGGAGGTTGAGTCATCATTAGGTGATACAAGATACTCTGCCTTCCTCGTGGGGGTGCCAAGGACTGAGCTGCTGCAGGGACCTGGCCATCATGGTGCCCCTCGTGACTCAGTGAGGTTCAACTTGGCCTCACATCAGGAACAGCGACATCAGAAGGCCACAAGACCCCACCACCACCACTGTACACATAGGAACTGAAACCAATGGGAGACCTTAAAGCAAGGTTTGAGAACTGCCTTGTTGGAAACCAGGTAAATGAAGGAGCTGATAGCTAAATCCTTCAGGGTCAGACATGGTTACCAGAACTGCAACTTGGGGTGGAGGCACTACAGCTTTCTGCATGCCCACTCTTCACCCCTTCTTGAATGTACCACTAGTTTTGCATTGTACAACTGGTTTGTTCTTGCCCTGCCCCTTACCTTTGGCCACTGGTGGTCATGCACATGTCTTTGGCTCTGGCTGAATTTATCCAGAAATCCAAAGCATGAAGTAAGGAAAACTCAAGATTTTCTTCCTTACAGCCCACCTTGTCAGGAAGATTATGAAGGCAGCTTTCAGAGTGGATTATCAAGTTATTATCTTTAATATATGGGCACCTTTGAAATCAGTGTCCAGATACTGACCTAGAAGGGAAACATTCAGATTGCTTGCCTGCGTCTTTATTGCCCAAGGCTTGGGGTAATTCAAAGCAAAGGATTCTGGGGAGCATCTAGCTCTACTGGGTGTTTGGTTGAAAAAGGAATGTCATCCTGTTCCAGCACTGGGCATCCCTTCAGCCTGGAATGAACTGAGGTCAGGCTAATCAGAACTTTTTTGATGATGAAGATCATGTCGGACATCCAGATTTTCCAGCTGCCTAGAGTTCCTTACTCTAGTGTTCAATTGTAATTGCAGTGGTGACTCTCACACTCCATTGGACTTTTTCTTTTTATGAAAGAAAAAGTTAAATATAAATAGCCTGTGCATAAAACAGAGGAACTGTATTAAATGTTGTATTTCTGTCAAGTACTTTCATTATTGTTGGCACATTTCTGGAGTGTGGCCAACTTTCTGTGACCATCCATTTTAGAGAAGGCAGCCTGGGAAACTTGGCATAGATAGTATCAGTATGCCTAAGGACCCTGGGCATGAACCTCTTGGACTCTTCCCTGCGTTCCACTTTTTATTAATTTTCCATGCATTCCCATTCTTCTTACTCTGATACTGAATACTGATGGTTTGCCATGTAAATTCCCCCGGTGTTTTTTTTTTTCTAAAGAAAAATAAAAAAAATCATACAAACAGGAATGTAAAAAGCTACCCCCCATATTCTCATGATTTGTTTTCCAGATTTGGTCTGTTCCCCACTTCTGAAGAATCTGTAAGTCACTGATAGGAGTTGAAAGAGCCCCATATGAAGTTGGATACAAATGAGCTTTAGGCTTATGGGACAAAGAAGCACGTTTTTCTTGTGCTTTGTTGAAGGGGTCTCATTTTCTTTTGAAATCACAAGGTGGGACACCCACTAGGAGAGGCAGAGGGGTTGAGTGCACATCAGAGATGAATGTAATCTCACCGAGCAGGCCTAGCATGGTGGTCCTTGGCTGGAAAAGAGTTGAGCGTGAGTGCTAATACTTGCTGTTTGACATTAGGCCAGAAGCCTATTCTGAATTGTTGAAGCAGTCCCACCCAGTGCCAGTTTTTCTCCTGAGGAGTCATAAAATCATTGGATTTAAAGCAGGATAAGCCCCAGATATACAAACTGCCCATTTTATAGATGAGGAAACTAAGGCCTAGAGAGTTTATGACTTGGCCAAAATTAGACCAGTAATAGGCGGAGTCAGTATTCAAACCCAGGTCTTCTAACTCTTTTCCTACTATATCACCACAGCGGAGAGGTCAGAGATTTGTGGCATACAGTTCTATGCAGGCCAATTTTCTTAAGGTACCTAACTGTTGGGGATAATAATGTTTTCAGCTAATGCTACCCACAGACTGTCTCCAGGACCATGGCTACATGCATGTATATTTATGAACTCTTGAAATAGGTTTAGAGCATTTTATAAGTTTCTGAAATGAAATATTACAAATATGATATTTAATATACTTTATGGCCTCAATGTCCCACTTCTTTATATGCTTTAGGTTTGGGTTTAAGGTGTGGAAACTTGGCAGTAAGTGAGGAAGGAGAGCATAGGAATGTCTGCTTATTGCATATATACCTATAATTAGGAAGAAAAACTTTTGGCAGAGAATTAATATGGAATTGGGCACCAGAATCATATCTTTCAAGCCAATTTTCTCACACCAACATTTTGAGTTCTAAATTATCCATTCTGTTACCCTACATGCATAGCAAGAGCATGCATTTACTTTAAGGTTTACAAATCGCTTTACATGATTTGTCTCATTTGATCCTGACTACAGCCCTAGGAGGGAAGTGCTGTTATTACATCCATTTTGCAGATGAGGAAACAAGCTAAGAGATGGCTAAATGACTTGCTGAGGCAGGGCTAAAAGTCAGGTTTTCTGGCTGTAGACCCAGCCTTCCCCATGCCACCTAGCTGGTCTCACTAATAACTTGGGGGAGTCAAGTCCACTGGCCCTTATCTCATTTGGTTTAACATCTTGACCGAACCTGATGAGGCCTCTGGAAAGTTAAATTCTTCAGACAATAGAGGGTTCTTTTTTCTATGCTTACAATCATCCCACAGCTGTTAGATAGGAATCTTATCATCAAAAGTAAACAAATGAACTGAACCATTTGGAACTTGGTAGTATCAGATAATACTTTTGTTTTTTGAAGTCCAAGTCATTCATCATCCCTTTCTCCCCAGGGAATAGGCCTCACACTTTAGCTTTCAGCCACAAACATTCTTTGCAACCACAGCAGGTCCAGACACACATCCACTTCCTCTTTAACCTGCTGTCATGCAAATGCAAACCCCTTCCCAGTTAAATAGCAGTTTGTGAGGGTAAGGGAACAAACCGTTTTTGAGCAAAGGAGTAACATAACCAGATATATACATGAGAAAGATTATTCCAGAAGGAAGCAAGAGAGAGTGGGCTCGAATTGTGGAATTGAATCCTGTAAACTAAAAGGAAACAAACAAATTAATAAATTAAAAATTGAATTAAAAAAAAAAAGAGAGTGGGCTCTTCACAAAAGTCTAGGCAAGTAGCACAGTGAAGGCCTGCACTGAGGAGCTGGCAGTGGGAATAAAGATGTAGATGAATATGGGAGATGTTGCAAGTTCTTCATAGTTGATTGGATGCTGGTGATAAGAGAGAAGGACTAGCCAAAATAATCCCAATTTTGTGGGTAGGAGAGTCTGGGTGACTGGTGGTATATTAATGGTATAGAAATAATATAGTTAGGAGGAGCGTTAGTGGGAAATGAAATAAGTGGTTGAGATTCGGGTGGAACATCCTGGAAGAGATGTACTAAAGGCAATTGTAGATCTAAAGGGGAGGGGTCCAGAAAATAAAGATCTGGGGATTGTCCCCCAGCCTGTGCCTTTATATAACAATGGAGTTTGATGAGGCCAATGACGATAATAGTTTATCCCACCGGATCCTTATAACAGTCCATTGAGGTGGGCAAATCAAGTTTAATTGCCCCATTTCAGAGATTAAAAAGAAGCCTAGAGCTGTGAAGTGACTTTCCCAGTCACATAGCTGGTAATTAGCAGAACAGGGATTCCAACCCAGATCTTTGTATGTGGTCTTTCTAAGACCAAAGACAAGGCATTGGTCCTCATTTATTTAGGAACTCCAATTGCCCCATCTTACATGTCATACCTGAGAAGGCAGTTGGGTCTGATGAAGTTTGATACTATTTAATGTCACCCAGTACATTATTCCACGAAATTTGTAATTTTTTCTGCCTCAGGAACTGAAACTTTAATCTACCTAAAAATAGTATCACTGCAGTAGTACTCTTTAGGTAATTGTATGTAGAGAATTTAAGGCATAGAAAAGAACATCAGAAAATGATGTAAGGGTTTGCCAGATCTTTGAGCAACTGCTTAAGGTACTTGTTTACAGAAGCCTAAGATGAGAATGGAATGGAAGTCCTTCAGTCTATAAAGGAAGAATGAACTGGATTTCCACTATCTAGCTGTGTCCCTGAGCAAATCGCAACTTTCCTGGGACTCGTTTTCCTCATCTGTAAAATAAAGGCCCCAACCTGCTCAAACAGTCTGTGATTCTATGATCATAACACTCATCTCCATTTCCACTAGAGGTAGGATAGATAGGGGAATGTTTGAAGCAATTCAACAAAAATTTATTCATGTTGGTGTTCAGAGCACTGGAAAATTTAAGACAAATTACAAGGAAGATTTGAAATCATATCTGGTGATTAAAAAAAAAAAGTTAACATCTTTTGGAGGCAAGATTAGGCATAGTCCTGACTGGAGGCAGGGGCATGAATTCAGGGGTGGAGGACCTACAGCCTCCAGGCCACATATGGCCCTCTAGGTCCTCAGGTCCTTCACAAAGTTTGGATTCAGTCAAGGGGTTGCACTTGAGGACCTAGAGGGGCACATGGCCTCAAGGCTGCAGGTCTCCCACCCCTGAATCAAATGATCTCTTAAAACGGTAGAGACCAGGGGATGGGACTAGAGCAGAATCATAGGTTGAAAAGCATTCTTGGTACTATTCTGAAACAGATGATGCCAAATCCCACTTCAAGTTGCTGAAGGAAAGACTTCTTCCTAGAGTCCTTTCCTTCAGCAACCTGAAATGGGATTCAGCAGGTATATCTCTCTCCAAGGAAGCCAGAAGTGCCAGAGGGAAGAGACTTGAAGGAACTGGAGCTCTCCTCTCTCCCAGTCTGACCAGTTCTGCCCTGCTTTGCTCTTCATGCCATGCAAGTGTGGAGCATTAATCTCCACCAATGAGAAGAGTCCTATACCAATGGGCTTTCAGACTTGGATTACATAAAAAATAGGGATGGTAATCGCCATTTGGGAATTTAGGGAGGCTTTTTAACATAAGAGGTAAGCACACATTTGAATATTTGACAAATTTTTGTTGAATGATTGAATCATGAGTTTGGGTAAGAATAGGAAACTTGATAAGTAGCAGTAGTTACTTAAGGAGTATATTTCTCACATCTCATCCCAAGGGTCATCAGGCCTAGGACTGCACATAGCTTTTTACATGTATAGTGATTGAAGCAAGTGTATAAGAAAGAAACAAAAAAGCCCTACCCAACATTACAGTGTTGATGTCTTAGGGGAAGGTGAAGGTTGGCTTTTTAAAAAGATACTTAGCTTGCACCCACACCCACACCACAATGGCACAAATGGTGGATTTGTTTGCTGAAGGACTTGTATTCAAATTCTGACTCAGTCATTTCACGGGTCTTCTCTGGGCCTCAGTTTCCTCACATGTAAAATGAGGGGGTTAGACTAAATGACTTCTAATGTCCCGGTTCTAAATCCATGAAATGGATAATGTGTCAGTTCTGTTTGATATGATAATTAGGTATTTATTACTAAGATGTAATTGAACCTGGTATCTCCTTCATGTGAGTACTGTCACCAAAGATGCACTTCCTATGTGGTTTTTACCTCTTGTCTTCTCATAAAACCACCAAAGAGGGTCTATCCTGTGAGCTCACAGCCTTCTTGTAGCTCTTTTATGGGCATACTGGCGGACTGTGTGTGCTGTCCATCAGTTGTCCACTGGTTTTGCTGAACGATTAGCCTGGCTATAGGTAATATATGTAGATATAGCATGTAATTGAATGAGGTATTAATATTTTTTAAGTGCTGATTATGGTGCCCTGTTGATCCTGATGAATTCTGGCTCTGCCTCTTACTCAGGTTGGTCAATTTTGTTATGAGAAACAATATTAGGTAGTGTAAAGAACACTGAATTTGGCATCAGAATGAATGAATGAGTATGTTTGTATGAATGAAAAAAGCACTTATTAAGCAAGCAAAACACTGGGAATACAAAGAGAAAAGCAAGACAGACCTGGCTCCCACAAAGTTCACATTTTGGTAGCAGGAGAACACACACAGGTTTCATTCTTTCAGCTCTGAAAGTCACATGGAATGACTATAGCAAAGTAAGTGGTAATGCATCTTCTTTAACATCATTTCCATTAATAAAATCATAATGACCTCTGATATTGAACGATTTGACAGTGCCAAGGACTTGAGTGGTAAGAAGTTTCTTTTCCCAGCCTTCAGCAGACACAGCTGCCGAGGAAGTGGGGTCCACAGCACCTGCAAAAACATTTGCCAGGTGGTGACTCTGCGAGGTAGTTACTCTTACCTGGACTACAGCTGGAGGAGGCCAGATTGGAAGCAGTCCCGGTGGTCTGGGAGACCCAGCTCTTGGGTTTGTCTGCCCATTGATGGCAGTTGGTTGGTGATTGGTATTGGTGGTGGCGGGCCCCTTCTCCACAAGGTCTATTCCCCATGATGATAGCTTCAAGGAATAGGTTGGAAGCAGAACCAGAGGAAGATGTAGTCATATCTTTTCCTGGGACTTGCACTCAAAGGCCTAGGCTGTCTCCAGCCAAGCTCTGAGGGGAGAGATGGTGGTGAAGGCAGTTTGACTCACTTGGAACATATTACCTCCTGTCTCTCCTTCAGGGTACCCTGATTCTTCTGCTATTCCTGCCTTGGTATTGGTAGTTGGTAGGGGATAGTGGGAGGGTTGATGAGCCCCTTCTCCACAAAGTTTGCTTCCCTGGGCGGTGGCTGTAGAGTCAGCTAGGTTTGAATCTGGCTATCCTTCTTAAGAACTATGTAGCATGGAATAAGTTACTTAGCCTGTTTTAACCTCATAGGATCACAGATTTTGAGCTGGAATGGGTCTCTGAGAGCATCTAGTCCAAATGTATTTTATAGATGAGGAATTTAGACCTAGACAGGTGAAAAGTGACTCACCTGTGGTTGCACCGATAGCTGACATGAAACCTGGGCCATCTGACTACAGCTCTGGGCTCTTTCCACCATATCACGCTATCTAAACACCTTAGCCTGACATTCAAATCTTTGCACCATCTGGTCCTTTCCGATTTTCCCAGTCTTATTCTCTCATTCCAGCCAAATTGGACTAAAGTACTTATGTACCACCCTCTTCTTCCCATCCTCCTTCCCTCACCAGCTGTCTTCTCCTCTTTCTTTCTGTCTAAATCCCACCCATTCTTTAAGGCCAATTTCAAGGCCCATCTTCCAAAAACCTTCCCAGGCCAAAGCAAGCCTCCCCTTCACCTGAGATCCTATAGCATTTACCCCTTATTTGGTAATCATATGCTTCCTTATGTTATTGTTGGAAATATTTTCAAATACAGGCGAATCCCCTAAACTAACTGTAAATTCCTTGAGAGCATGGAATTTGCCTTTGTAACCCCAACACAGTGTCTTAAATGTGGTAGGTACTTAAATATTTCATAATCAGGTCTAAATTAATTTTTACCTGAACAAGACTTCTCTCTTACTAGCTGTTTGACCTTGGGCAAGTCACTTAATCCCAATTGCCCTGCCTTCCCCCCTCCAAAAGAAAAAAAAAGAATTCTCTCTCCAACACAGTGAAACTCAATACACCCTGAGGCAGCCTTTTCTGCTTTTTGATAACTCTAATTATTAGAATATTTCTTTATACTAAGCTGAGATCTATTCCTGCATCTTTCATCCAGTGCTCCTAAGGGTAGCCTTAGAAGTTGGACTTTAAAACAAGTCTAATAATTTAATAACCACTCACATTTATATCCTTCTAGAGAACATTTTTGTTGTTTAGTCATTTTCAGTCGTGTCCAACTCTTCATGACCTCTTTGGAAATTTACTTGGCAGAGATACTGGAGTGGTTTGTCATTACCTTCTCCAGCCCATTTTATAGATGAGGAAACTGAGGCAAACAGGGTTAAGTGACTTGCCCAGCAAGTTTCTGAGGCAGGATTTGAATTTGGGTTTTCTTCCCTTTAGACCCAGCTCTTTATCCACTGCGCCACCTAGCTGTCCCTTTAGAAAATGACAGACCTTCATATACTTGAGGATGACTATTGACTGACTGATACATTGTATTGTAACAAAGGAGAAAATAAGGATTAATTTAATGTTCTGAGTCATTATTTTCCTTTCAGCTAAGGTAGAATGCTAGACTTGGATTCAGGAAGACTGAGTTCAAATCTGGCTTCAAACATGTATTAGCTATGTAACCATGGGCAAGTCACAATCTCTGCCTCAATTTCTTCATTTGTGAAATAAACATGATAATAATAGCACCTTCCCCCCTGCCCCCAGGGTTGTTGTGAAGAGAAAGTGAGATATTTGAAAATGTTTTGAAAACTGTAAAGTGCTATAAAATCACCATCTATTATCATTGTTGCTACATGCCCCAAATCTTCCACCATAGCTCTATTCACAAGAATGGCATTTGGGGTTGCTCCTGCTCTGTGGATAGAGGGCTGGGTTTATAGTCAGGAGATATCAAATGCTTCAAACATTTAATAGCTATGTGATCTTTTGTAACCCTCCCAGAAGTTTCTTCATCTGTTAAATGGAAATAATACCTCACAGTTATTACCAGGATCAAATGAGAAGGATGCGTGTCACAAAGCATTATACAAACACTGGTTATTTTTATATTTGGTAAACATGTCCATCAAGCAGCTATCACTGATATTATTCATAAAATCCATGACTTTTAAAAATTCTTTCTTAAAATATTGACTTTGAACATTAGTACAACCAACTAAACTTGCTTTGCAACTTTGTTTAAATTTAAACTTTGTTTAAATTAACGATGTTTCAAATCACTGTTTCTCAGTCCTCATGAGAATTGTTTGTCCATTTATTCTCATTCTCTTTTCCTAGGTTAGTGTTATAGTTAATGTGCACTCTATTATTCTAGTTCTGCCTTTTCGTTTTCCCTTATTTCATATACACTTTCATAGTTTCTCTGTAGTCCTCCTACCTGTCAGAATTGATTATATTGTAGTATTCCATTACAGTAATGTACCACAATTTATTTAACAATTTCCTGCTGTTGGATACGTAGGTTGTTTCTAGTTTCTTGCAATTATCTATACTGTTAAGAAAATCTTTGTACAAATCTCTCCTCTCTCTCTCTCTCTCTCTCTCTCTCTCTCTCTATTCTAGGTATATGGTACATACGTCTCAGAATTTGACTGACCCGCTCAAATTACGAGGCAAACTGTGCCCATTTTTTACTTTATACCACC